>NC_058413.1:93578669-93772737 GCF_002201575.2 Neomonachus schauinslandi
AGAAAGAAAGAAAGAAAGAAAGAAAGAAAGAAAGAAAGAAAGAAAGAGAAAGAAGAGAGAGGGAGGGAGGGAGGGAGGAAAAGGAAAGAAAGAAAGAGAAAGAAAGAAAGTCCCTGGACATTACCATAGGAATTTAACTTGGAATTGTTTGGCTGCCCCATAACTAACAACCACCCAGACCCTCCTACGCTTCTTCACCACACCCTTCTCATTCATATTCGTCTCATCTGTTTACCTGCAACGAGAGACACGGGTCTCACAGGAAGAGAATACAGTCATCCTGCACTGTGTTTCCGACCTGAGGCAATCACAGTGTGGTGCACTGTGGTTGGCAAATAAATTCCAAGTGGGAAACCAAGTAAGCAAAGAGAGAGAAAAAACAAAAGATGTTTCTCATTTCAAAACCATCCACTTAGCTCTGACTGTGTTAGAAGTCTTTTTATTTATGAGGATGCACTAGGTCACAGGCTAAGTGGGGGAGGCGGTGAAGTGTATTTGAGTTGCTTAGAGCAAGGTGCTAATGCGACCATGTTCAGAGGTTTAATCTCCCGCCCATTCACTTCACCGACCAAAAAGCCTCAGTGGCACTTTGCTGGATGTGGGATGCAGTAGAATCTCATCCAACATCTGCACCCACTGGTGCAAAGTGTGGGTTGTGACATAGTTCAGAACAAGTTGCAAATGGCTCACCCAACACATTTGCCATGGCTAGACACCCGGACAGTGAGTCAAAGCCCGAGGCGCCATCCCGTCCCTACTTCCCTCCTCCCAGGTGCTTTCACCACTGGTCCCATCCCTTTCATCCAGTATGGTAGAAACAATTCCCAGTCCATGTCTGTGCTCAAGCTCCCTCTCCTGCCCTGAGTCTTTCCATTTTTCTCCTGCACAGCATGGACCCAAACCTGCTTCCTCCCCAGGGCCCTTCCTGGTGCCCCGATTTTCATGGCGTTCCCCCGTCTGAACTCCTGGCGTGCTCATGACGCTTTCCATTTTTGCCCTTGACCTTGGCACAGTACTTTGTATGTAGTAAGCTCCTCTTTAAATGCTTAAGAAATAAATTCCAATTGCATATGGTAGAGTAGGGGGTGGCTAGCAAGAGCAAGATAAAAACTGCTTTGGGCTTCTCTGTTTGGGGTATAAACACCTTGTCTTCCCAAACAGCACATCAGGAACAGCATCGGGGATAGTAATGGAAATGGTAACCCTAGGAGGCAGAAGAGTAATGGTGTTAGCCCTTGATTTCTTAATAATATTGGACAGAAGGAAAACATCTGGCTCTAAATAGAGAAGAACTAACTATATAATGGAAGCCATTAACCTAAGTCATTTGAGTCAATAAACTAGACAGGGACACATACAGATCGTTGAGGCATCAAAATGAGAGAATCATCATCCCCTGACCCTATCCTTTTTTTCTCTTCTCCACAATCCAGTGAGTCCCACAGATCTCGTTCATTCTCCCTCTAAAATGTTCCCCACATTTATCCCCACCTTTGAATCACCCTCAAGCCCTAGGCATATCTTTGGTGGGACAAACCTGGAAAATTCTCTTGACCTGAAACTCCTGGAAATTTTTTTTTCTGAATCGTGGTCTTCCTTTGTTTTAGCAACACCGCCCAGAACACTCTCTCCTTAGGTCTCCTTTAACATCACCATAGTGCCTTCAAGCAACATGGTAAGAGAGAGGGACGCTGGATTAGGCATCCAGCTTTATGTTAGCTTTTCATTCCACCTCATCTGCTAATTAATTAATGGCGTGACTTTCATGAAGACATTTTCTCTCTCTCACTGGGTCTCAGTTTCCTTTCCTACTGTCAACTTGGGAGAAGAAAAAAAAAAAGCCTCCGGGAATAAAGAAATTTCGAGCTGGTCTTCTTCCAGAAGGTGCTCTCTATGGAACTTGGAGCTCTAACACTCAGGCTCCAGAGCTCCATCCTCTCTTCCCTGCTCGCTTGATTTCCCACTCCTCCCCCCCCTCCGCACATACCAGTACCAAGCCTGACCAGAGCCTCAACATTTGATTAGAATTTATTTCCATTATTACCTCTGTGTCAAGACTTCCTACCAGAAAGAGGAAGGGTGAATATAAAAGACCTATTTCCTTTCCATTGTGTTCTCCCCCCTCCCCTTTATAGTGAAAATGGCCTATTTGGAGAAGCCAAAATGCTTTGGAATTGAATTCACCAAAGTAATATACACAAGGTTTTAATTTACAGTTTTGGGTCTCCAGGCCCCTGCATATGAGTTCTATAAATGAGACGTGTTGCTACAATAAAGTCCCATTGGGAGAGGCTGGGCTTAGACTGAGAACAGCTGTAGAGCTATAATCCAACAACGTCAGCTTCTGAATCAGATATGAATTATTGGTTCAGTCACAAAGCTATGGATATGTTTTCCCCCACAGGCACTCACATATGGCCTTTGGCAGAAATGAAAATATCTTTTCCCTCCTTCACTGGGTCTGGTTAATGATGAACCTTTATTCTGAATACTTTCTTATGTCTTAACTTCCTTTCTCTTTGTTCTCGTTCTGATTTCCTCGTCAAGGCCTCGAACAGCCCCCTGTGCAAGGTGAGTTGAACAGCTCTCGTGAACTATTTCGAGCTAACCATGGCCAAGACATCCAAGAGAGTGGTTCTCGGCCTTGACTGTACCCTGGGAACATGGGAGGATAGTTCCAAAATTCCAGGGCCCACACTGCGCCCCAGGCCAACTAAATTACAAACTCTGGGAGTGGGACCAAGGCGTCAGTAATTTTTAAGCACTGAAGTGATTCCAGTATGTAGTCAACATTGAAACCACTGCCTTACAACCTGTTCTAAGACATGAACAACCTTTCTCTTGATCCTCTAACAACATGTAGGAAATCCGGGTACAAAAGACTTCTTACTTGAAGCCGCAATTTATCTTCAGATACTAAAACCAAGACCTGTCCTCTAAACCAAGGTGTGTCACCAAAACTTCAAAAAATGAGAGCAATATGAAACCAATGAATTGTCGAACACTACAACAAAAACTTATATGCTGGCTAATTGAACATAATAAATAAAATAAAACAAAATAAAATAAAACAAAATAAAATAAATTTACTCAACGACCATACCTTCTGGAGTGTCAGCTTTCGGAGCCTCGAAGCGTTTGGGTGTGAAGGCTGGAGGCTAGCAGGGAATAATGAAAAAGGTGCAAGAGCTGAATTGCAGGAAGGCTGGGGATGCAGAAGTATGTTTCTAACACTACTCTTCCTGGGGAACAGTCCATTCAAAGCCAAGGGTTTCATTTCTTCATTTGCAAACTGAATTTGGAGGTGGGTGAAATACAGCCTTTAAATGGTTTCCTCCACCATTCCCCGAAGGTCATCAGATTGATCAAAAATATGTAAAATGTTATCCTTTGTTAAACACTGCCCATTTAGGTACCACCATATGCCCTAAGTAATAAAAATAATAATGATAAATAAATAAATTCTGCCCTTTCCAGAACTGCCAAATATTTGGAGAGAAAACTAGAGGGAATTTGGGGGGAATCATCCAGGTGCAGGATCTTCACCTTGACATTGGACAATAGAATAACAGAACCACCAATCTTGTCATTTGAGCCATTCCAAGATCAGAAATCTTTCCGCCCTGGTAGGAAACCCAAATCCCCTGAGGCTCTTCTTCTTCCTCCTCTGTGAAAGACTGAGCTCACATACTGGTTTCTACATGACTACCTTTCAGCTACTGTTAGTTCTGAATCCTTCAAATTACCTTGGGCATGACCCACTCGTAAGCAGTTACTTTTGCCTTTTTCTGAATAATAAATAGATTGTGTTAAAAGGGAAGATATCATCAGGCACCTAGGTGGTTCAGTCGGTTGAGAGTCTGCCTTCAGTTCAGGTCCTGATCTCAGGGTCCTGGGATGGAACCCCGCGTCGGACTCCCTGTTCAGTGGGGAGTCTGCTTCTCCCTCTGCCTCTCCCCCCACTCGTGCTCTCTCTCTCTAATAAATAAATAAAATCTTTTTTAAAAAAGGGGGAGGTGAGATATCATGCTCTCCTGCCTGACTCACTGGGATAATTCATTCTGGATTCCTCTCTCTACCTTGACCTTCACATACAATTTTTTCTCTTAATTCTACTTTTTAATAATACCTTAAATCTCTTAAACTCACTCCTCCCTTTCCATGCCCTTGCCACTGATCCAGTTCAGGTCCTCCACTCTTGGGGAAAGCTGTGCTTCAAGAGATGTCTGTGGACCAGCAAGTAAAAGAGGGGGTACCCATTTAACCAGCCAATCAATCAATGCAGAGGAAATGGGTTTTGAGAGAAGTACAACACTGATCTCTACATCATAGCCCAGACCTTTGTCATTTCTTCCCTGGACTATTGCAGCCACCTCTTAATTGGCCCCTTGTCCCCTCCCACCCCAGTCCTTCTTGAATAAATGATATGTAGGAAGCACCATGCTTGGTGCTAGGACAACAGAGATAGATCATCCTCGTTCTGCTTTCAAGGAGCTCTCAATCTAGCAGACGAAATTCATGTGAGAAAATCATTACCACACTGGGGTGCCTGGGCGTCTCAGTTGGTTAAGTCGGACTCTCGATTTCAGCTCAGGTCATGATCTCATGGGTCGTGAGATTGAGCCCTGTGTCAGGCTCTGTGCTCAGCGGGGAGTCTGTCCCTCTGCCCCTCCCTACCCCCTCTCAAAATAAATAAATCTTTAAAAGAAAAAGAAAATCATTGCCACAATTTGGGAAATTTTTAGCTATTGTATCAGAGAGGAAAATGTAGCAACTTCAGGCTAGAAAAATCAATGAAGGTTTGGAACAGAGGTGAATCTGAGCTGGAAGACGTTCCCAAAGGAGAGCCCAGCCTGTGCAAAGACCTGAAGGTAGGAAAGATTATGATTCATTATTGAAATCACAAGTAGCTAGGTACAGTGGCCATGCAGATAAAAGCATGTCAGGAAAGGGGGCTGAAGGGGGGGCAGGGGCCAAATCATGGACACCTGCAGTTCCACACCGCAATGATGAATTCGGGTTTTGTCCCAGCGTCTTTGAGGTGTCATTGGAGGATTTTAAGCAGGGGAGTCACAATATCATACTCTAGTTTTAGAATGCTCTCTTTGATAGCAGGCTGGAGGATGCCTTAAAAGAGACAAAGCTTGTAGGCAGGTGAAGCTGATAGAGAATGTTGCAAAAGTCCAGGTGAGAATATGAGGTGGTAACAGTGGGCCTGGAGCGGAAGGGAACCTTTGTTTTTATTATGGCATCACTGACATATAACATTATATTTGTTTCAGGTGTGCAACATAACGATCCGATATTTGTATATATTGCAAAATGATCACCACAGTAAGTCTAGTTGACCTCTGTCACCATACAGAGCTACACATTTTTTTTCTTGTGATGAGAAATTTTAACATCTATTGTCTTAGAAGCTTTCAAATATGCAACACGGGGGATGCCTGGGGGGCTCAGTTGGTTAAGTGTCTGCCTTCGGCTCAACTCATGATCTCAGGGTCCTGGGATTGAGCTCCGCATCGGACTCCCTGCTCCGCGGGGAACCTGGTTCTCCCTCTGCCTGCTGCCCTCCCCCCCTCCCCCCTGCTCGTGTTCTCTCTCTCTCTCTCAAATAAATAAATAAAATCTTTAAAAAAATATGCAACACAGTATCTTTAACTACAGTCATCATGCTGTACATTATGTCCCCAGGATATATATATTTTATAACTGGAAGTTTATACCTTTTGACCTCATTCACTTCTTTCACCCACCCCTCCACCCTCCACCTCTTGGCAACCACCAGCCTGTTCTCTGTATCTATGAGCTTGGGTTTTGTGGGTTTTTTTTTTTTTTTGCGGGGGGTGCGTTTTGCTTTTTTAGATTTCACATATGAACTCATACACTATTCATCTCTGTCTGACTTACTTCACTTTAGCATGATACTTTGGTGTCAAGGTCCATCCATGTCATCATGAGTGGCAAAATCTTCTTCCTTTTTATGGCTGAGTCCTAGTATATATATATCATATATGTCACATACACCACGTTTTCTTTATCCACTCATCCACTGATGAACACTGAGGTTGTTTCCATGTCTTGGGGATTGTAAACAATGCCACAGTGACTGGGGGGGTGCCGATATCTTTTTGAGTTAGTGTTTTTTTGTTTTCCTCAAATAAATACCCAGAAGTAGACTTGCTGGATCATATGGTAGTTCTCATTTTAAGTTTTTGAGGAACCTCCATACTGTTTTCCAGAGTGGCTGCACCAACTTATATTCCCGCCAACAGGGCACGAGGGTTCTCTTTTCTCCGCATCCTCACCGACACTCGTTATCCCTTCTGTTGTTTGTAACGGCCATGCTGACAGGTGTGCGGGAATATGTCATTGTGGCTTTGATTTACGGTTCCCTGATGATGAGTGATGCTGAGCACCTTTTCATGTACCTCTTGGCCGTCTACTTGTCGTCTTTGGAAAACTGTCTATTCACGTCCTCTGCCCATTTTTAAATCAGATTGTTTGGTATTTTGCTATTGGGTTGTATGAGTTCTTTATATATTTTGGTTATTAACCCCTTATCAGATATACGATTTACAAATATTTTCTCCCATTCAGTAGATTGCCTTTTCATTTTGGTGATATTCTCTTTTGCTGTGCAGAGGTTTTTAGTTTGATGTAGTCCCACTTACTTATTTTTGCCTTTGCTTTTAGTGTCAAGCCCAAAAAATCATCACCAAGATGAGTGTCAAGGAGCTTACCCACCTATGTTTTCTTCTAGGAGTTTTGCGGTTTCAGGTCTTACACTGAAATTTTTTTTTTTTTTTAAAGATTTATTTATTTATTTATTTGACAGAAAGAGACACAGCGAGAGAGGGAACACAAGCAGGGGGAGTGGGAGAGGGAGAAGCAGGCTTCCTGCCGAGCAGGGAGCCCGATGCGGGGCTCGATCCCAGGACCCTGGGATCATGACCTGAGCCGAAGGCAGACGCTTAACGACTGAGCCACCCAGGCGTCCCTACAATGAAGTCTTTAATCCATTTTTGAGTTAATTTTTGTGTAGGGTGTAAGACGAGTGGTCCAGTTTCATTCCTTTACATGTGGCTGTCCAGTTTTTCCAACACCATTTACTGAAAAGAGGAAGTAACTTTAACTTACATGGATACTTAGCCTGATTTCCTCCTGGACATATGATCTTGTTTTTTTGTTTGGTTGGTTGGTTTGGTTTTTACTTTTTAAACATGAATTAAGTATTCCTGTGCTTTCACTTACATTAGTTAAGACTCAAAATACCCCCTGAAAAATACATATCCATATCTCAGTTCTACCAGTGAGGAAACTAGCTCAGAGAAGTCAAGTAACTTGCCTAAAGCCACACAGCTAAAGGCAACAGCTAGCCTGGTCCTCAGATTTTCTGACTCTAAGTCAAATGCTCTTTCTATTGCACCTCCACTAAGTAGCCCCAGACTAATTCTTGTTCTATTTCTTTTCTAGGCCAGACTGAAGCTTGGCAGATAGATCATTCATCAAGGCATACTTTGGTGGCTCTGAATGCAGCTATGGCTAAGAGCTTGGCCTTGGAGCCCAAGTGACCTGGATCTGATTCCCGGCCTTGCACAATAACTCTTAAGCCTGTCTCCCCATCTATCACAAGAAGGCAATCACTTCATCCCACAGGGTTGTTGTAAGGGTGCTGTAAATGAGATCAAAGCTTCCAGCACTATGCCTGCTACATCATCTATTCTCAAGAAATGGTACCAATTTTTCCCCAGAATAGCCAAGAAAGAGTCAAGCTATAACCAGAAGAGATGTCCTATATTTGATTCAGAAATATGCTAGTAGAGGTGGGACACAGATGGAAACCAGGACCAAAAAAAAAAAGCACGGTTTTAATATCTCTCCTGTCACCTCTAAGACAATTCTTTCTACTTCATTTATGTCACTGAGATAACTGGTGAAAGCACCCCCTAACCCCCACCCCAAGCATGCTGAATATCAAGCCCAGGAGATCCTTGCACTAAGCTACTTTACGGGGCAGGGGGCCGGGGGGGGGGTGTCTGTTCTTTTTTTTCCCCCTCTCTCCTTTCACGCTAGAATTAAGAAACCTGTAACTTGCTGCTTATCTCATTATCTGCTGCCTTGCATTTTAATGTGTCGCCTCTAAAAAGACCTCATTGATATTCTAGTTATGTATGTGTTTGTTTGTGTCTCTTGGGAAAATTTGCTACTGATCTTCCGAGTTGAGCACCAGCAACCTCACAGCTCAAAGTTGGATCTCTCTTTTGTATAAGAAAAAAAAAATGGAGATGGTTTGAATATTTTGCATCTACAAGAAGCTGTAAATAGAACAGCTCAAGAGTCTCAGTCCAAATCTATGCACAAAAAGGCAGGTGAAGAATTGGGTGTCTTCCCGGGATGCTGGGTTCCGTCGATGAATAATTCAAGCCTAAAGGCTCTTAAAAGGACACAGTTACCTGGTTTTCCAGATAATTAGAGACCCCCCTGACAAAAAGGTTTTAACCTAATTTAACCAGATAATTAACCAGATCATCCAGAAAAGAGCAAGCTTTTTATGCTGCCTAAATTATCCAGAGCTTCATCATTATTAGGTAACTGACAACCTTCTCCACTTACTGCAATATGGAGTCTCCGCTGTGGACGGAGCCAAATCAAGCCACGAGTTAACAGGTGACATGAATAAGATAATAAGAAATCATCTTATAAAATCTAGTTGCTCTTTTCAAGTATTGCAGATCATGGCTACCTCCACGCAAAATACACTGGGAAGCTCAGGGAATTATCCATAACAAAACAAAAAAAACCCTACCATGAGGAAAAACTAAATGTGGCAGAGACCTGATTTTATTGATTTTTTGCACACATTGAATTATTTAAATAATGGCTTGCTTCATATCACTTTGCTTATGTATTGACACCAGGAGATAGAAGTATTTCTATTCCATTTCAATGTGTAGGATGTTACTGCAGCTGATGAAATTTTCTCATTTTATTCATCAGCTCCTACTTCCCCCAAATAATCCACTGAGATCTTCAATAACTTGGCTTTTGCTAATGCTAATTAAATGGTTACTGAGAGCCAAACATACGCCAGGTCTTTTAACTTATTATTTCATTTAAACATAGAAAAGGCCGTCCGAGGTAGGGTTTTTTTTATCCCTATTTTACTGATGAGAACGCTGAGATTTGAGATACAATAGACAGTGGCAGGCTCTGAACTCAGGTTGGATCAACTGCAGAATGGGGGGCTCCCTGCCCTCTGCCAGGGGTCTACCTAGATAGAGCACCACTATATGAACATGAATCTTTGCGAACTTTCAGCCATTGCCTTAATCATACTTTCAAAAGTATTGATCAGGACCCTAAGAATAGCTATAAAAAGGATGGAAAACAAAATTTGTTGTAGTTTTTGACTCTTCCGTGTCAAATGCAGGTGGGATAGCTTACTGATTAAAACCACGGTTGCCGGGGTCCACCTGGATTGAATTCTAGACTACTACTGATTAGCCGTGTGGCCTGAAATGAATTATTCTCTCTCATTTCAGCATTCTCCCTTCTAAAATGGAAGGTCGTTATACAAGAGTTGAGGAATGCACAATCCCTGGTACACAGTAAGTGCTTAATAATTGTTACCATGAAACATGGAGTAGAGCCATCATTCCTAGGAATGTAAGGAATGACACAAACAATCCTTTAGCCATAACCAACGATCTGGATAATTTAACTAGTGACAACATCGATATAGGTGGGCACTCTTTAAAGACTTGTTTAAAACTCGCAAGAACCCGCTGAGGTTTGCAACTATCATGATGCCATTTTACAGATGAGGCAGTTACTTCAACCCAAAAAAACGGAGAGGTGAAAAACCAGGTCCAAGTTCACACAGGTAGTTCGTAACTGAGCTGGGATTCAAACCTGGGGATTCCAGCTGCAGAGTCCGTACCCTCATAAGCTTCCTCTGCCTTTCAAGGTGATGATATTCATGGAAATTCTGACTGTCATTTCTTAGGTTTAACAATTTTATTTTTGCTCCCTGGAACCAGTTGAATCGATAAGAGGCAAAAAATATTTCCACGTAACCACATATTCTAGCCTTCCGTGTGGTTGCTACACGATATTAACAAGGGAACCCACTTTGCCTTGACAAGAAGTGGTGGAAGAGAGCCAGATGTCCCATTAAAAGTCCTTTCTAACCTAAATGAGTTTGTGACGATGTGTGTTTATATGTGTGAGGATAAAACATACTGTGAGCATCGCTTCTCCTAGTGGATAAGCTGTTATCTGAGAATGAGGCACTTCAGGAGGCTAATTGACCACTGGAGGCTGTCTACACAGGCAGAGCAGAGGGGAGATCTGGAGCCCTCCCCAGCCCGCTCCACCCACCCACCCACCCACACTCAAGAAAAACCCTGCTGAATGATCCAGGCCCGCCAATTTCATCTGACGGTGAATCAACATAAACTTCTTTTTGCCTCTGTAGACAAAATATTTTTATGTTTTCAGGAGCCTGGGCTTTCAGATGCCCAGATAAGCCTCAGCCACCCTCCTCTGTAAAATGGTCCTCGCGGTCCTTCTGAGCTCTGCAAGTTCAGCTCGGACTTAGCCACTGTGCCCCCGCCCGGATTTCCAGAGCCTTCCTGTGCCAGCCGCGGCCATCTTGTCATGTAATAGCGAGCATTGGAAAGGAGAAATAAAATAAAATAAAGGTGAAAGAGAATCCTGCTAAAAGTCACCGCCATAGTTTGTATTGAGATGTTATTTTTGTGATGGTTATTTATTATTATTGGCCTTTTGGGATTAATTATGGCACCGTTTTTATAAGTGGCAGGAGCAATCTGTCACCCAGGATTACACAGAAGGCCACCCAGGCTCCGTATTTCCTGTTATCCTGCTGTAAATCAGTGTAACTTGCAGGAGAGCAGGCCACAAGGCCCCAATGGCCGGGCTGTCCTCTGTCCCAATCAATGCAGTGCCCACCATTCCCCTCTTCTCACTCCCCAAAGGGTCCTGAAAGAGAGTTTGTCCAGGAACGCTGCAGCCCCGCAGCGTGCTGACTTTATAAAGAGGCGAGGTGAAGTAACACTTTTCTTTTTAATACCCCGTGGTGCCAAACCGAAATTGCAGCCTGCTTCTATTTTCAGAGGCCTCCTTGGTAAGAGAATGTTTTTATCTGGAGATACAATGACCGTGGCCCATGCTCTGCAGTTCCCATGAAGGCCTTGCCAAAGTCCATGAATGCTCGCTTTATGAATCTGTCCTGCAGGTGTTCGGGGGGGTATGTAATCACTAATGAATAGTCGAGAAACACAGAAACTCTCTGCAGCCTCTGGCACTGGGAGCTGCTGGGCTTTATAATTCTGTGAGAAAGCACACATGCGTCGAAAGCATTCCCTAGGCTCCAGCGTTGCCTGAGGCCAAATATTCGTCACAGTCCATCCCTGGGCTGGTGGTATGTTCCAGAAAAGAAGGGGTTTGTAGTTGTCCCGTGGACGAAGAAGTCTGTGGCTCTTACATGATTTTCCTGCTCCGACTCGCTACAGGCATGCCTGGGGCCAAGGGACCGTCTTTGGTGCACGCCACTGACATCGCCCAGCAGGCCAGACGGCCCGGATGTGTAGGAAGACCTTAGGGATCCAGGCCCACGTGGACTGGCTGCCCCGCGAAAGGCATTTGAAGGTCAAGACCAAATGACCTCAGATAATTTGCACGGCTGGGGCGCCTGGGTGGCTCAGTCAGTTAAGAGTCTGCTTTCAGCTCAGGTCACGATCCCAGGGTCCTGGGATCGAGCCCCATGTCGGGCTCCCTGCTCGGCGGGAAGCCTGTCTCTCCCTCTCCTCCCTGCTCACTATCTCTGTCTCTGTCTCTCTCTCTCAAATAAATAAATAAATAAAATCGTTTAAAAAAAAATGTTTGAGATAATCTGCAGGGATTCTCAAGCAGGGGAAGGGACTAGAACTGCGGGGAGTCCAGAATAGAGTATTTTCTCAAGCAGGCTGGATAAGGGAGAAGGGGACCGGGAAAGAAAGTGTCCTGGTCTTAGGAGCCCACAGAGCCAGAGGCCTTAAATCGAAATAGAATCCATTGTATCCTGTCCACCCAAGAAAAGCCACCTGAGAATCAGGGATTGTGGGAACAGGCTCCCTATTCGCTAATCTACCTTATCCTTCCCAGCACAGTCCAGGGAGGGCGAAGATGTGGAAGGCTACATTTGTCATTTTTCTCACTTTCCCTGCCTGCCCTTCTTGCTGCCATGGGCTCTCTCGGAGCTGACAGCTGGGACAAGTCTATGACAGGAACCCGATCAGCTCTCCAGCCTTCTTGAAGGTTGCTAAAGATCCGGGAGCTTTGCTGAGAGACTTCCAACTTCTCTGGCACTTCAGTGGGGTAGTGAGTTCTCTTTACCAGTACAGGCTCTGGGCACCGGAGAAAGACAGAGGCCCAGTATGGGAAAAACAGGATATTGAGCAGTCACAAGTAGCAGCTCCCGGCAGCCTGTGCGGCCAGGAGCAGCCCAAAGTGCTGGCACCCAGAGCCTCCAAAGCCTCTGGTGAAAGAAAAGGGGGCTGGCCGGCACCATTGGGCCTTGGCCCTGGGAGGGAGGCTTCTAGTCACATGGCACCCGAGTCACTGAGCGCACTCTCTCTTCTCCAGAGCTAATGAGACGGGCCCCAGAGCAGAGCTAGAACTGGGGATCAGAAGCTGGGCTGTCAAGAGTACCCATAAACATGAAAAAGGTTAACTCTGGGGGCGCCTGGGTGGCTCAGTCGTTAAGCGTCTGCCTTCAGCTCAGGTCATGATCCCAGGGTCCTGGGATCGAGCCCCGCATCGGGCTCCCTGCTCCGCGGGAAGCCTGCTTCTCCCTCTCCCACTCCCCCTGCTTGTGTTCCCTCTCTCGCTGTCTCTCTCTCTGTCAAAAAATAAATAAAATCTTAAAAAAAAAAAAAAAAGAAAAGAGAAAGGTTAACTCTGGTACATTAGGGGTTGAAAGAATTTTGAGATGGGGAGCTACAAAGAGAGTGGAATGTCCCACAAAAACCCACCTTCCCTGGGTTTTCATAGCTCTAATTCATGTTCCTCGGGCATTTCCTTCCACCTGCTTCCATCCTTCACCTGAGATGCCAGCCTACCACTTAGAATTAAGTAGAAGGGGAGGTCTTTGAATTAGTGATTGTTCAGAAACAAAAGAAGACATTCTATGTCCAAAAATATTTCCCAACTTGGCTCTCACACCATAAATTCCACAACTAGAGATGTATTCCTTTGGTTTAAACCAAATCTGAGCTACCACTAACATTAATTTATTCGGAAAATGTCTCTTAAACACATTCTTCGTGCCGTGTACTATGCTGGGCATTTGATAAATGGGGCAAATAACCTAGACAAGATTTTAGCTCTCATGGCACTTTAATTAATCTGTATCAGGCATTTGAGAACGAGTTTATCAGATTATTTCCTGAAAGCATATTTCAATAGTAGAAGGGGACGATAGGGAGCCCATCTAAAGGAGAGCAGGGTGGTGATAGGTTGTCCCTGAATGGAAAGACAAAAGGATGAAAAAGGGGTAAAGTAAGGGGCCTTGAAGATAAACTTCACTTCATTCATTCATTCATTGCACAAATATGTTTCAAGCATCGAGCCAGACACTGGGGATGTATCAGTGAACAAGGCAGACACAAGCCCTGTCCTCAGGGAGCTTCTCTTTAGTATAAGAGACACATAGGCACCTAGACAACTAGAGTTAAACATGGCCAGTGTTAGTCAAGGGGGGCACAGAGCACTGGGGGGACACACATTAGGGGCACATAAAGCAGGCTATAGGAAGGGGATGATCAGGGAAAGCTTCTTGGAAGGAGTGACATCACAGGAGTTGGGGCTGGGGGTTCAGTATTCTTGAGAGAGGGAACAGTATATGCAAAGTCTTTAAGACAAGAGTACCGTTGTGCCCCCCAGCTCCACAGTTGTGAGGGGTAGCATCAAGGTACAGTGGCAGTGAGAATACACATCCTGGGTGAGTCTAAGCTGGGGGCTGGCTAACTTTTCCTGCAAAGGGTCAGAGAGTAAATATCGTAGGTTCCGTGTTCCCTGTGGTCTGTTGCAACCCCTCGGCCCTGCCACTGTAACAAGAACTAGCCATGACAATATGTAAACAGATGGACACAGCTGTGTTTTGATAATACTTTATTTACAAAAAACAGCAGTAGGCTGGATTTGGCCCATGAGCCATTGTTTTTCAACCACTGGTCTAACCGGGACTTGGAGCCAAGCAGAGGAGACTAAGGCAACTTCATCTGCTGGGGTGGGCCTCCCTAGAGAGAGGTAAAATTTATGGTGAAAAAATACAAGGTAGGGGGCCAAGAGATTTGAACTCAGGTCTTGGTCAGGGTCCAAACTCTAGGGCACAGTCTTGCTCTTCTGTAAAATGAAAGAGTAGAATCAGTTTCTAGAGCCTCTTCTCTGAGACTCTAGAGCAGAGGTACGTACCTAATTTGGGGTACAGAGATGCCCCCAGGAGTCTAAGGATAATATTGAGCAATCTGTGAACTTGGACGGAAAAACACTACATTTCTAGTTTCATTAATTTCCAACTGAAATGTGGTGTTTATTTCAATCACAAGCGCCGGCAACAAACCACAGTCATATCAATAGTACCTATGACTTTGTCTCCATTATAAATCACAGATATTTTCATAGCATGTTACAGTTGGAGCATATATGTTGAAATATCATCTATATTCATCACTTCTTTGAATTTATGGTAGCTATTAGCTCTGCAACTAGACTTTGTTATTTAATATGTTAATAGAGACACATATATATCTATGTCATAAATTGAGGGTTTGGGGATATTTGATAACTATATTTCAATATAATTAGATTTCTTTGTAATCCTATGTAATTTATTTTGCCTGTTAAAAAACAGTATTCTGAGAAGGAGCCCATCCCCTCTCCCAAAATGATTACAACTCCTGGTCTAGAGCAATAAGGTATTCATTTATATCTATCATACTGGCAAAGTATTTCTTTAAAAAAAAAAACGCTTCTGGGGGGAAGATGTGGCAAAATAATACTTCCTTACATAGCTGATGAAAATACGAATTGCTACAGTCTTTTTAGAAAGTAATGTGACAATGTTTATTAAAATTTAAAAATGCATATATACTCTCTAATCTCACTCCTGGGAACTTAGCTAATATAAATAAAAACACCCGCACAAAAGAAAGAAGGCATATGCACAAGCATTGTTCAAAAAGATCAATAACAAACAAACAAGCTTGGAAGCAAAGTGAATGCCTATTGTTAAGGAAAAGGTTGGGAACTGATGCTAGAGCCACAGGGTGGAGTATTATATAGTCATTAAAAAGAATGACTTAGAGCTCTATGCCCTGGTGCAATTTCCACGCAGTATCATTGAATAAGGAAAAGAGTACGATTTTATTCCGTTTAACTAAAATACACCTTGACAAAAGGAATGCTGTATGTATATGATGTGTGTCTGTGATTACAGGAGCATGGAGAGAAGTGAGGAAAGATATATTTGAGTATTAGTATGTGTTACGTGGGAAAAGGTGATGCTAATGGCGAGAGTGGCTGGAGAAGGAAGGAGCCAAGCAAAAAACAGAAAAGAAAGATCACACTAACGATGAAAACAGAGAGTATATATAATATGATTGCATTTTTGTGTGTATATAAAATTATGTTTGCATGGTTAAAAGAGAAGTAATTCTCCCCAGCCCCTCAGAAAAAAAAATCTATGATACCGGGTAAATGTAGGCTGGGTTCACCTTCTCTAGTTTACTGTCAATACATCAAGGATCTTTTGAATCCCGCTTTGCTCCGAACGGATGACTGGCATCGTCTGGCAGCTTTCTTGGGAATTGCGAAGATAAATCCCAACACCCAAAATGGTTTTATTTTACCCATGAATATAGCTATTTTGACTCAAACAACTCATTCATTCATTTATTTGCAGAGAACCAGGAGTACCAGGGGCTACGCTGAGCTCTGAGGGTAAAAAGGAGCCAAAGGACAGGAAGGGAGGAGTATTTTATATTCTTCTCTGTTTCTGATTTGTTTCTTTATCGTCGTTAATTAATATCAAACATGGATTTTTTTTTCTCATTTCCTCTACTTACTCTTTTGCTGGCTCACCAAATTCTCACAAAGATAAGATCGATGCCCAGTACATCACAGAGAGTCAATAGAGGCTGGCTGAGCAATGCACGCAAGTCCACTTGTCACACCTTTCAAGGTCAGGAGGGAGTAGCGTGGCTCCGGCCAGTCGCGATCCTGCTCAATGACCTAGAAGCTCAGGAATCCGATCAGGCCACTTTGCAGAGGGCCACCCTCCACCAATGGCCCATCAGTTTCTGTTCCGAAGGCCAAGAACGAGAACAAAAGAAGTGAATGCCAGCAACCCTCAGTCTCCTTACCCGGTTCGATGACCTTTTTGTTTTTACTTCCCCAGTTCTATTCTGGGAACTGTTAACCCAAAGATAGTCTGATTCTCTCCCACTGCTGTGCTTAACTCTTAGGAGGGGAAAAGGCTCTCAGTGTTCTCCCTGCGCAGAGCGGAGGATGAGAAATAATCCTAGACACACTGGCTTCTCTATTATAGGTGGCAACCACTACCACCTGATAAAAATTATAATTCCTTACAGCCAGCGCCACACATTTCAAAGCGTTCCCTACCCCGTATAAAATTTCATGGGGTCCAGGAAACGCAGGCAGTATTTTTAGCATGAAGCCAAGAAGCTGAAGCTAGGTGTAGGCACGCAACTTGCTGGAGATGAAAAACTAGTCAGGCGGGAACTCCGAGCCATCTGCATTTCGGAGAAAATAAATTGGTGCAGGTCAGCACTGCCCAGCAGGTAGAATGCAAGCCACACGTGAAAGTTAACCTTTTCCCAGTAGCCACATTCACAAAAAGAAACAGCTGAAATGAATGGTAATTTTTTATGGAGCCCAATATAGTTAAAATGTTATTATTTCATCATAATTAATATTTTAAAAATGTAATGAGCTAGTTTACCTTCTTTTTTTGCCCTGAGTCTTGGCAATCTGGTGTGCATTTTACGCAAGGAAGACATCCGAATTCGGATTAGTCCCACCCATTGCAAGGAAGCAATAACCACACGGGGCTGAGGACGACTGCCCAGGAGGGCTCACACACAGAGGAAAAGGGGGAATGCGAGACAATAGATTGCATTTACAACTCCAGTGAAAAATCTCTTCCAAAAGACAGTTGTGTCCTGGTGTTTCACCAGAAAAGGAGCCGAGTTCGGCCAGCATCGGCCCCCAAATGTGGAACTCGGGGCCCTGATGCCGCACTGGTGAGCCCTCGATGACAGGAGCAGGGCCTGCAAAGGTGGTGGAGACGCGGCTCCCTGCAGGATGGAAGCAGGAGCAGACGTACCGGGGGCTTAGACGGCCTCTGTCAATAAGAAACCGGCTCCACAATAATTTTAAACCACAATGAGCCCTAACAGGAAACTGACCTATAAACCAGACAAATTACCGCTGCAGCCAGGCCTGCCTGCCTCCCACTCCATCCCCCAGTGAAACTCGAGCTCTTTGCAAGCTTCAGCTCTGCTTTCTGGAGGGGAAGAGAGGGAAGGCCCCAGAGAGGCAGCCAGCGTTCCGACAGCCCTAGCCACAAGCCCTGGAGTTCTAGGTCACATCCGGGCGAGAGCACGTACAGGGGAGTGCGCTAGGGGTTGGGGTCAGTCCTGCCGTGCATGCGGGGTGTCTGTGAGCTGGTTGGTTCCCCTCTGTCGCCTCTCAGTTGCTCTATCAGAAAGTGGCCATATTAATGCCTGCCCACCTGGGACCACATCCGTTCAGGTGCGGAGTTCTTCGGGTAGTGAAAGACCATAATACTTAAGCTACATTTGGATAAGGTGGCCTGTGGCGGTCACATTGGGATCCTTGGGACCTTGGGTGGTGGCAAGGATGCCAGAGGGACACAGAAGAAGCCACAGGGGAACAATAGTTGGAACATGAAAGTCCGAAGCCCGAGGAAGGGATCTTGTGTGAAAATAGCTCTGGGAGCTACCAGCCCCAGTGAGTAAGAAACAGCCTTTGGGTTTGGGGTCTACTCCATTTCTCTATCCCCTTTATAGACAGGAAGTCTGTGCTCCTACTTGACAATCTTTGTTTTACTCCTTTGTTTGTTTGTTTGAGAGAGAGAGAGAGAGCAGAGGTGGAGGGAGGGCAGAGGGAGAGGGAGAATCCCAAGCAGTCTCCCCGATGAGCACGAAGCCTGACACAATCCCATGACCCCAAGGTCATGGCCTGAGCCGAAATCAAGAGTCTGGAGCTCCTCCGACTGAGCCACCCAGGTGCCCCCCTACTTGACAGTTATAATCAGCGAACTAAACTCAGACAAAGGTGGTGTCACATCAGTCTGTTGAAATAGGGCACGTGGGATTATTCAGAACGCACTAGACCGGTTAGTCAGGAGCAGTCACAGCACCTCTCTGACCCCCGTTACCTATCCACAAAACAAGTCAAGGTGTGTTCTACCTGTGATGTCGTCTGAATCCACTTCCAAAGCCTCTGCACGTTCTGCAGGCCCCATAGGCTCTTACACGCTAAGCGGACTAGTCAGTGCATTCTATGCAGGAAGGTGAGGTGGTTCTGTTACGATTTTCTCCTTGACTCCTTTTTTTTTTTTTAAGATTTTATTTATTAGAGAGAGAGAAAGAGAGTGAGAGAGAGAGCACGAGAGGGAGGAGGGTCAGAGGGAGAAGCTGGCTCTCCGCTGAGCAGGGAGCCAGATGCAGGACTCGATCCTGGGACTCCATATCTGAGCCGAAGGCAGACGCTTAACTGACTGAGCCACCCACGCGCCCCTCTCCTTGACTCTTGTTCAAAACAACAAGGTACTAGAGATGCGTTCCATGGGAAGTGCAGGGTGGCAGGTGCATGTTGAGGAAGGACAGGGCTGAAGACCAAGGAGCCTGGTCATTTAGGGAGCTCCAGAGACTTGCCACCCCAGGCACGACTCCTCCCGCTTCCACGGGCACCTGTGACCAGAGCACCAGCATTTGGGCTCCTTGCAGTCCTTGGAGTCCCCTTGATCTGCGGAATTTCTCAAATGCTCCACATTTTCTGGCTGGTTTAACAGCCTTATGGAGGGGTTAAAATCTCAAATTTAAACTGTCGAAGCTGTTTAAGGTCAAACAAAGCCTCAATGATCTAACTGAATCCAGGTTCCTTGCAAAGATGCAACTGAACGCCGTAGTCATTTGCTTTTTGAAAATTCCCTCCTTTCTATTGATGTTAAGAAACCTTGACATAATCCTAGAAGGCAAGTAAACATACAATGAAAATCAAGGCAATGCAATTTCTTGGTAATCCTTGCGCTTGAATTCATATATGTCATGGAAACTCAAAGCAGTGGTTCCTGGGGGGAGAGCTGCTCTACCATGACCTGCTGGAACCACGCTGGGAGAGGCGCTCAACACACCTAACCTTTGTCTTGTGTCTTCACCCTGATTTCTGATGTAAAACTGAGCAGTTTTCTTGAATCTCCAAGCCTCGGTATCGCTACCCGTAAAATGGAGAAAGCAGCTTATTTTCTACCTAGAATCAAGAATGTTGGAACAACTCCAATTGGGAGTAAAAACACCAAACTGGTAAGAAGGACTGTGATAGGATTATAGATGATTTTTTTTCTTCCTTTTCTGACAATTTTGAAATTTGATTGTGTTACTTAAAGAAAGGAAATTTAACTTATTGTAAAAATTAATGTAAAGTAACTTGAAATTGATGAACTCCATATGAAGGCAAATCACAGTCAGTTCTTAATTATCCATGTGCCACTGAATTCACAGAGTGTTTTGTCTATACTCAATTTTTTAAATCCAAGTGGAACCCCCCGGTCACTACGAACAACCTCTGAGACAACCTCAATCAACTGGTCAATCAAAAAATGTAAATATATGTGTTTATTTTGAAGATTTATTTATTTATTTGAGAGAGAGCACAGGAACCCGGAGCAGGGCAGAGGGAGAGAGACTCTCAGGCAGCCTCCCCAATGAGCACAGAGCCTGAGGCGGGACTCAATCCCACAACCCCAATATCATGACTTGAGCCAAAATTAAGAGTCTGACGCTCAACCGACTGAGCCACCCAGGTGCCCTGTACATGTATATTTTGAACTGTGAGTTCAGCATGGTGGGAAATGCTTGGGTGATCTGGAGGGCTCTGGTCTTGCCCTGAAGAAATTCATGGTGATCTTAGAAAAACAAGACCAGGAACTCCTACTGGCTGGCACCTACTATTCAACAGGCCCTGCTGTAGGTACGCCACTTAAGTAATCTTGTTGATGCCTTACAACCACGATGTGAGGCAACCATTCTTAGTATCCCCATTGGACAGATGAGGAAACTGAGCCCCAGTTACTGTGCTATGTTCATAGGATAATGCAGGAACCTGCTTATTATAGGAGGCAGGTGTGCCTGATGACATAATGAAACATAAATTAGAGTAAAGAGGGATCAGCGGATAGAAAGCTGTGCTGTTCAATATGGTAGCCACAAGCCAATATGCCTACTGACTATCTGAGACACATCCCATGTGACTAAGGAACTGAAACAGAGTGAAATATTTCTCTGTTAAACACAACCTTACTTGGGCGCCTGGGTGGCTCAGTCGGTTAAGCAGCTGCCTTCGGCTCAGGTCATGATCGGGCTCCCTGCTCGGTGGAGAGTCTGCTTCTCCCTCTCCCTCTGCCTGCCTCTCTGCCTACTTGTGCTCTCTCTCTATCTCTCTGTCAAATAAATAAATAAATAAATAAATATTAAAAAACAAAACAAAACACAACCTTACTGCTTGGTAGGACTACATTTTACTTTAACCACCGAAAATTTAGCTCCCAAATTGAGATGTGTTATAAGTACAAAATACACACCGAATTTCAAACCCTTAGTGTGAAAAAGGAGTGTAAAATAATTCATTAATAATTTTAGTATTGATTAAATGTTAAAATGATAATATGTTAGATACATTCGGGTAAAATAAGGTATAGCAATAAAAATTTTCAGCTATTTCTTTTTACATTTTTAATGTGGCTACTAGAAAAATTTAAATTACAAATGTGGTTCTCATTGTATTTCAGTGGACAGTGCAGATACACAGTTTAGAACTCTGGGCATCAGTAAAATATATGCCACAAGACTTTTTTTTATTAAAGATTTATTTATCTGAGAGAGTGAGAGAGAGTGGGGGGAGGGGCAGAGGGAGCGAATCCTCAAGCAGACTCCCCACTGAGCATGGAACTCCACACGATCCCAGGACCCTGAGATCATGACCTGAGCCGAAACCAAGAGTCAGACCCTTAACTGACTGAGCCACCCAGGCGCCCCACAGACTTTTTCTTTCTTTCTTTCTCCTTTCTTCGTTCTTTCTTTCTTTTCTCTCTTTCTTTCTTTCTTTCTTTCTTTCTTTCTTCTTTTTTTGTTAGCCTGAGCTAATATTTCTTTAAACTAAAAATTAAAACATTCCAAATGATGTTATTTGGCTGTTGTTTAGGATCATCCATAATGGTGTTATTTGTACCTTACACTTTGCAACGCATTTTCACCCATAATAAGTAAGCCCCTATGTCTCTATAGTGAGATAGAATGGGGATAATTACCCCATTTTACAGAGCAGGACAACAAGGCTAGCTAATCCCATTGGTAGTGAGGAGCAGAGAAGGCTTCAGTCACTTTTTCAGGTTCAGTTGCCCATCCTTCCTTGGCCGGAGGCTGCCTCAAACACACACTTGTGCCCATCACTTCTCACTTGCAAATCCAGAGGGCTCTGCATGCAGCAAAATTGCTCAAAAGAAAAGGAGTCCAGATGGATTTCTAGGATGTTTCCTATGGATGCACAAACACAGCAATACATCAGCCCTTGGTATGCAAGAATATTGTTTTGTTTTAATTAGCTTTTTTTTTTTTAAAGATTTTATTTATTTTTTAGAGAGCGAGCGAGAGAGAAACAGCATGAGAGGGGAGAGGGTCAGAGGGAGAAGCAGGCTCCCCGCTGAGCCGGGAGCCCGATGTGGGACTCGATCCCAGGACCCTGGGATCATGACCTGAGCCGAAGGCAGACGCTTAACCATCTGAGCCACCCAGGCACCCAGTATGCAAGAATATTGTTACAGCCTCTGTACCTCCAACAGAGGCTTTCTGGATGCTTGCATGTGTGGGTGCTGATCCAGCTGCATGCTCATCCCCTTTCCACACTCCAGCAGGCATTTTGGAGCCGGCTGCTTGGCTCCAACAGGCTGTTAAAGCAAGTACCTCCAGACAGCAGGAAGCCACTGGGAAAACGTGTGTCTTCTCTGCATAAATTGCCTACTTATCCCAGACCCACTCAGATGGGCACCATCTTCCTGACTCTACCTGGAAGTTCAAAATTGCTTGCTCAGCTCTTGGCCTCTCATGGCACCCTCTTGAGAACCCCTTGCACAAAAGACATGTGTGACCTGGGGCAAGCTGCATAACCTTTCTGAGCATTGTTGCCCCATTTTTAAAACGAGGATGATGATAACGGTCAGAGTTGACTCCTAGGGCCGAAGAGGTAAGGTAGGGCTAAAACGTAGTTTGGACCCTTATCCCCAGGCCACCTACTGTTCAGGGCAGGGTCAGGCAGAAAAAAGGGTCACCATTCTCGAAACCACTCAGAGATGCTATCTGCCCACTAAGCCAGTGCCTGCAAGGCCACCCACACAGGGAGCCTTGTTCTTGTTGCGAAGACTCGTTGTGAGAGATAATGCATAGCACACTTGGTCAGAAGTGACTCTTTCAGGATGCTGCAGTTCAGGAGCTAAGGAAGTATTTTCTCTCTTCATGGAACTTTCTCTCCCTCTCTGAGGTAATAGAAAGGAGATGACAGATGTGCTTCACCCCTTTCATCTGTGTCTATTGCCTCAGTTTCTCATTTGTAGACAGAAATGACAGTAACGGGACTCTTGTGAGAATTAACGAAGGGCCATGTGGCCCAGTAGCGGGCATGGGGTAGGCCTGCGGTGATTCTGAGCCTTCTTCCCACTCGCGGAGAGAGAGGGAGGAGAACAGCAAAAGGAGAGGGGCCTAAGCTTCCCACGGATGTCCCTGACCTCCTTTCCTGAAGTCTCAATTCCTATCCTACCCCCAACTACAGACAGATGAGAGGCTCACCACTTCGCATTTGTCTACTGGAGAATTCAGCCACAATCGGCCTACAGGTTCCACATTCTTAGCACATGGCACCCAGCTTTCTCTTGACAGGGACCCCCCTCTCACCTAAGTTGTAGCCACATTGCTCTGACTGCGTGCTAGATATTTGCACTTGGAAGATCAATCAGCTCATTCATTTCAACATGAGCAAACCCAAATGACCCTACTCCTTCCAAAATCCCTACTACCCCCTGCTCCCTCCTCTGGCCACCGGTGACCTCACTGATTTCACTGTGGCGGCAGCAATCAAAAGAGCTTCTATAAGGCTCACCACCAAACCTACTAACCTCGCTGTGTCAGTAATCACATCATGTCTCTATTCCTATCCCCAGAATGAGCTGTCCCTGCTCCTGCCCCCAAGGCTGACCCCTTCCCTTCTCATCTTCAACCAACCCTCCCTTTCTCTCCTTAAAAGTCCCTTCTCAGTGGGCCATTCCCACCAACCTACAAACTTAAAAACAAACTGTAACATCACCCCCATTAAAAAAACTCTCTTGAGCCCACATCATCCCTTTCCTCTGCTTCCTTTTACAACAGGAGCCCTCAAAATAAGTACTGATACTTGGTGTCTCTACTCTTCTATTTTCTCCAGAACCAACTTTTGTTAGGCTCTCTGGTCACTGCCATCCGAGCTCTTATCATCCCATTGTCCTTGTCACCAGAGACCACTGTGTTGACAAATCCAATAGCTACTTCCAGTCATCATATGACTCAACTGATGATCAGCATTTGACAAAGCTAATGACTCTCTCTTGAAACACTTTTTTTCACCCTGCCTCCACAATGTCACTCTCCCTTGGATCTCTTCCTAGCTCACTGTTTATTCTTATTCAATCTCTTTTGCCAGTTCTTTACCAGCTTCCCAACCTCCAAATCTTGGAACATCTATTCCTCTTGCTTTGTCTCTTCTCACTCCCATGGTGGTCTCATCCAGTCTCATGGATTTAAAGAATATCTATACACTGACAACTCCAAAAATCATATCTCCAGGCCAGAGTGCTTCTCTAAACTTCAGAGTCATGTATACAGCTGTCTACTTGATTTTTCTTCTTGAAAGTCTCAAATGTAATATGTCCATTTTAGACCCAACCCCCAACACACACACACACACACACACACATACACACACCCTGCTTTCCCCTGACATAGCTCCATCTTGGTAAATGACAACTTATTAACTTATTCTTCTGGTTTCTCAGGCTAGAAATTATAGAAAGAACCTTGACACCCTTTCCATCTCTCATACTTCAAAACCAGGTCATCGGTTCTATCATCAAAAAATATACAGAATGTGTTTTTCACCACTTTTGCCATTATCATCCTAATCCAAACCACTATCCTCTCTGCACATCAGTGTTACAACTTCCAACCAGATCCCTGCCTCTCTTGTGTATTTCATTTTCCACCCAGCAGCAGAATAACAGCCGTAAAATAAGTCAGATCATAGCACTCACTCAAAAACGTACATCCTCTGCCCTGTCCCCTTGAAAGTCTCATAGGTGACATCAGTCATTGGCATTTAGCACATCCTGATATACATCTTTCATTCATTCAACAAATATTTATCTTATCAGGCTTCCATCACATATTATCAATATTTTCTTTCCATACTTGCACCTGACCTATTCAGTTATGTTATAAACTCTTTGAGAGAGAAAACCAAGATCTCAAACTTATTTGAATGGTCTCTGCAAATTTATAGGTATATGTATAATTATGGATCAAAGAGAACGTGGCCTGTTTCATGCCTCTGTATTGTTATACATATTGTCCCATTTGCCTGGAATGCCCTCTTTCCTCCAGCTGTTACGATTCCCATCTGCTGGGCAAATTCTCACCCTTCTTTAAAAAGACAAGTGAGGCTGATCTCGCCCTCCTTTGGATATCCTCTACCTCCAACACATTTCACTTGTCAGGCTCTCATGTTTTTCCTGTCTGTTTTGTTTGGTGACTGATTTCCCCTCCTAAAACCACGGACAATAATATTTTATGATATATTGAAGTACTTTACATTCTTCACAGGAAAAGCACTAATTAAATCTATGCAGGTACTATAGTTCTTGTTGTGGCAAATAGATCCATGAACTTTAAATGCATATTCTCATTATTAGTACCTTATGTATCTAAAATGTGTTTCCTCCTTTTTTACCCTCACGACATCCATGTGAAGTTGCTATGGAGCATCCCCATATTGCATCTGAATTAATGAGTTCTGCAGTTTCATGCTGCTGTTGTTCTACATATTGTTCCATTTGCCCGCAATGCCCTAAGAGTAGAAAGAGATTAAGTGAATTAATCAATGAAGCTATTCGATACACACTAAAGGTCCCCATTTTATTGCTCATATTTGCCATTCCTTGGCTCTCGCAAATGATATTAAGAAACAAATAGAATCAAGGAGTCTTATAATAATAAAAATTCTGAAAAATCATGAAGAAAAAGGTGATAGTAAAGATCATCCAGTAGATAAACTGGCATTTTCTAAGGAAACCACCTTGATTCAGATTTCGGCTCCACCTCTTTCTAGTTGGGTGCCCTTGGCATGTTATTTTATATCCCTTATTCTCAGCTTCTTTATCTACTAAGTGAAGATGACAGAAGAAACTAACAGAAAGTATTATGATGACTCAAAAAAATGATGTATATAAAATACTTAACATGCTGCCAGGCATGGAGTAAGCACTCTGTAAGTAAATAGATATTATTTATAAACATTATTGTGTCAAAAGACCAGAAATAGAAACATGCTTTCATACTTAAATTCTGGAAACAGCTTAATAGTGAACATAATCTACTCTGGCAGAATCCTAGAAAATATTATTGAACAGATGACTTACGAAGAGAAAGGGGATATCTTTAGGTTAGCATAGGTTCAGATGACTAAGTAAAATCCACTAGTTTCATTTCCTGTTTGGAAAGGATTGTTAGGTGAATTAATGTGATTATACAGAGGTAGTATATCTTCATTTTTTGTAATGTTTTATACTCTCCTTGGTGATTTCTTTAGGGGAAATATAGGCAAAATGAGAATTCTGTTAGGTAAGCTAGTCAAAAATATATCAATGCCCATGACAGAGTAACTGATACCAGGCCTGCCTTCCTGTGGTAAATATCTAGAAAACAAGGCACGAGCAATTAAACTATCATCTTTAAACATTAGAAAACAGGCTTGAGTGTGATCCCTGAAGAAAGAGATGCAAACTAGATGAGTCTTACGACTCATCTAACTTTCATCTGAAAGTGTTTCCAAAGATACAATACAGGAGCCTGGTGATGGGTATTAAAGAGGGCACGTTCTGCATGGAGCACTGGGTGTTATGCACAAACAATGAATCATGGAGCACTACATCAAAAACTAATGATGTGATGTATGGTGATCAACATAACATAATAATAAAAATAAATAAATAAATACGTAACCAATTTAATCATTAAAAAATAATAATAATAAAAATAAATAACAATGGACACAAAAGGGAGCTTCTGGCTGGTTCATTTGAAGAGCATGCAACTCTTGATCTCGAGGTGGTGAGTTCATGCCCCACATTTGGTGTAGAGATTACTTGAATAAATAAACTTTAAAAAAATGAACATAAAAGATTTGAACAACCCCTTCACAAACAAAGATATATGAATAGCCAAGCATGAAAAGAAGCTCAACATCATTAGTCATCATGGAAATTAGAATTAATTCCACAATGAGATACTACTACACACAGTCACGGGGGCTTAGCAAGTATGTAGAACAACCGAAACCCTCATATATTGCTGGAGGGAGAACAAAATGGGACCCCTATTTAGAAAATTGACAGTTTCTAATAAAGTTAAGCATATATTTACCTTATGGCTTATTCTACTGTTAGGCATTTACCCAAGAGAAGTGAAAGATTTGCCCACACAAAGACTTGTAGAGAAATGTTTGAGACTGGATTAACCATATTAGCCCAAACTGGAGATAACCCAAATGTCCACCAACAGATGAATGAGTAAAGAAATTGTGATAATTCCTTACAATGGAATACTCCTTAGCAATAAAAAGATCAAACTAATATGTGCTACCATGAGTGAATCTCAAAAATATACTCAGGAAACACAGCCAGATACAAATAATACATTGTATGATTTCTTTATATGAAATTCCAGAATAGGCAGTACTGTACTAATCATTAGTGACATAAAACAGATTTATGGTTGCCTGGGTCCAAAGAGGGTTGAAGATTGCCTGCAAAGAAGCATCATAAGCGGTAGAAATGTTCCATATTGATGTGGTAGCACTTACATGGGTACATACATTTGTCAAAACTCATCAAAGTGTACACTTAAAATGGGTTCGTTTTAATGTACGTAATTTACATATAAATTACAGGCATGCCTCAAAGATACTGCCGTTGGGTTTCAGACCACTGCAATAAAGTGGATATAGCAATAAAGTGAGTCAAATGAGTCTTTTGGTTTCCCAGTGCATATAAAAGTTAGGTTTACCCTAAACCGTAGTCTATGAAGTATGCAATAACATTATGTCTAAAACAATGTACACACCTTAATTTAAAAATATTTTATCGCTAAAAAACACGAACTATCGTCTGAGCTTTTAGCAAAACCTCATCATGGATCACAGGTCAACCATAACAAATATAATAATAATGAAAAAGTTTGAAATACTGCAAGAATTACCAAAATGTGACCCAGAGACACGAAGTGAGCAAATGCTGTTGGAAAAAGGGTGCCAATCGATTTGTTTGATGCGGGGTTGCTACAAACCTTCAATTTGTAAAAAATGCAATATCTCTAAGGTGAAATAAAGCAAAGCGAAATAAAACAAGGTATGCCCGTATGCCTCAATAATGTTGATCTTAAGTCATCAAAATTGGTTACATAAATTGAACTAAAAGTACAGGGCTTTGTTCTCCACCTCACTGGAGTCTACATTCTTTTATAGCAAGAAATTATATTTATCAAGTTTACGAGTGGCACATAGTTGGGAGAGTTTCTTTTATTTATTCACCCAACAAATATTCTTTAAGCACCCACTATATGCTAGAGAGTTAGGGCTATAATGGTGAAGAAAAAAATCAAGTCTCTGTTCTTACAGCATTACAGTCCTCGGGTGAAGCAGGCACTAATCAAATAAGTGGAATGTGCAATTTTAAGCCAACAGCTCTGTGAAACCACAGAAAAAGGAAGGTGGCCTAGTCTAAAGGGGGCAGGGTCAGACTCCTCGAGGCTCCCATCCAGTTGAGAGCTTAAGGACACATGGGTAGGACTTATCTAGTTGAGGGGTGCCTTTTGCATTACAAAGTCCCAGGGTGGGAGAGGAAAGCATTTTGAAGGAACTAAGGGGAGATCAGTGTGGCAGAAGCCCTAAGAACAAGGGACAGAAGGAAGCATGAGCTGAAGCATGAAAGGCAGGGAGCCAGGTCAAAGCCATGTCCTGGGAGCAACGCAAGGGATCCTGAGCAGGAGTGATGAGGTCAGACCTGCGCCATGAGGGGCCAGCACTGGTGTAGCAGGAAATCCACGAAACAGGATTGGCTGCTTATACTTGGGTGATGGCAGTAGGGAGGCGGAGTCGTGGTAACAGGAAGTAAACTGACAGTTCTTGGTGAAGAACTGGAGAGGGGGGTGAGGGAGAAGGAGGGGTCCAGGATGACAAGCAGGCTTCTGCCTTGCATACCTCTATGGGTGGAAACATTCTTCACTGAGCTAACAATACGTAGCTGAAGAAGCAAATTGGGGGTGGAAGGAGGAGATGAGAGGCATACCCAGTCTCAAGTACCGGAAGGACACTAATCGGCAAAGTCCTGACATTTGGAAGATCTGGGCTGGAGCTGTGGCATGGCAGCCATCAGGGAAGGACAAATCATCCAAAACTTTGGGAGGACAGGATCACGAGTGGAGGTGTGAGCACAGAAGAGTAGGGGCCCAGGACAGAGCCCAGAGGAGAACCAACAATCGAGGCCCAGCCAGAGGACACAGGTGCCACAAAGACAATGGCAAGGAGGGCCTGACAGGTAGGAAGAAAAGCAGAAAAATGTTATACCTCGGAAGTCAAGGAGGGGTAGAGAGCACTTGAAGGAGGATGCAGGTGGGGACCGCATCCGTTCTAACTCAAGGTTCCAGACCCATGCCTAAGGCCAGTGGGAGGGTGGCAATAATAATGTCTAATATGATTGAGTACTTACTGTCCATTCTAGACGCTGTTCTAAGCACTGTACCCATGAATCATCTGATCCGAGAGCCGTTGCTCTGACAGCAACAATGGGTAGGAGAGGGGAAGCTCTGCTCTAGATCGCCCTGCCAAAGCCAGAACTAACTCAAGACACCCGACTCCCATTCCAGTGCTCCTTCCCCCTACTGCCTTTTTACTGGCCTAGCCTGCCTGGCCATCTGTTTCTCCAAAACTGGCCGTCGGGCTGGGGGACCCAAATTCTCTCCACCGTGGAATGTGGTATACTCCAACACATTGCAGACTTGGGACTTGTGGGTCTCCTTCCTGGCCCACCCTGAAGCCAGCTGACTCTCAGGTCAGAGGAGGAAGCGGCTGCTAAGCCAGCCTCCCGGGAAAGAGCATCTATTCCTGCAGCTGCCCCTCCCGCCCCCACCCTTTATTATTTCTTGATGATTCCACAGTTGGTCACAGGACTTCTGCAGGAGTTATTATCCCCGCAACCAGTGGGGGGATGGATAAGGGGAGCGTGTCTAGCTCAGCCCCCTGCAATTCTCTCAGCTCCCTTGCCAGCCCATCCCTCAGGCTGGCACCGTGCTCTTTCCTTCCTGGGCCTTATATAGTCACGTGGTTTCACAAGTACCAACCAAGGCAGACTGTCTGCCAGCACCTCTAACCACTCCGCTTCCAAGGCGATGGCTGAGGCGAACTGCAAACTCCGCGTCCGAGCCAGACACCAAATAGATCTATTTTCTGCTTCTGCAGCAGGGCACCGAGCCCGCCTCCAGAGCCCTGGGTCCCTTCCCACCCGTGCCACGGGCACTCTACAGAGGCGTACCAGGAGCCCAGGACGCCAGACTGCGCGGGCCTCAGTGCCTAGGACTGGGGGGTGTGGGGCGGGCGGAGCCCGGCTGGCTGTGCACGGTGCACGTGGACGCGAGCAGGTGCTAACCACCGCCCTCTCCCTCTCCCTCTCCAGGCGCGCGCAAGGCTGCCTCTCTTTGTGTCTGCGTCTCTCCGCTCGCTGTCTGCGCCAGACTGGGTGGGGTGGGGGAAGCCGGAAGCGGCAAATCAACGTCTGGGTCTTGAAAAATGCCTAGAAGGGTGGACATTTTCATTAGAAGCCCTTGCACATTTGGAGAGAACAAGCCTGCATGAGCAGAGGCCTTCCCCTCCCAGGCCCCCCTCCTCTGCTCCCCCCCCCCCCCCCCCCCCCCCCCCTATCACCTCACCTCCCCCTCCTGATTTCTCTACCAACCTCCTTCCTCCCTGGTCATCTGGATCTCGTTGTTCTTGCATTTTCCCAGCTGCCTGTCTGCATTTGCAGCCCTGCACGTGCACAGACACACACGTGCTCCCGGTCCTCCCACCCCGGAGCCCCTTACCGCGACAACCCCACACCTTTCGCAGATTCATAAGGCAGTTCCTTCCCTGGCTCCAAGACCCCCTTCCCAGAATGAGCCCTTTATTCCAAAGTCGGAATAGAAAGAGCCTTGGGTATAGTTAACTGTGGCAAGAGAAGCCACCAGGAAGGGCTATATTTTTGTATGGGAGAGTGGGTGGGCAGCTTCTGCGGTTTGGGATATTTTAGTCATTTCCCAAAGAATATACTATATGAACAATCCATTCCTCCACTCCCAGGGCTTCCCTGCAAGAGGACTGTTACAAGGAATGTTCAGGGAACACAACTAATGAAATGTTTCCCGCTCACTTCACCTGAAGGCCTTTCACTATATTTAATTACTGTTCATTTTATATTTCACATGTGAGCCTATGTGCTGGGGGGGGAAATAGGTAAAAATCTAGGACATTGTCACTTTAAGAAACTAGACTAAAACACCTTAAATGAACTCCGTAGCAGACAGATGGAAAAAAAAAAAAAGAAGAAGAAAAGAAAGAAAGAAAAAGAAAAAAAGAAAAGAAAGAAAAGAAAAAGAAAAAAAAAAAAAGGTCCTTCTCCGGCCCTTACTGCTTTTGCCATTATTCATGATGTAATTTTTCAGGTGTTAGTTTGGCGGAGAAAGATTGGAACAGGGCTTGTTGCTAGGACATGAATGGAGAAGAGGAATCCCATTGGTTCTCTGGGACTTCACAGAAGCCAATGGGAATGAAGGGAATGGAAGGGGGGGGGGAAGCCACCCAAAAAAAAAAAAGACTGGCTGGACTATTATTGTGTTTGCTATGTTAAAGTAAAGTGGGGTACTGTAAATTTATGGGAGTTTTTTGGGGGGGTCTTTTTTTTTTTTTTTAAAGTTGTAGGTGGATAGTGTTGTCTGATGGACTAATGCTGAAGAATGAGCAATTAAGAGGCAGCTTTGTTCACACTGTCCTGGGTTTCGCTAATAGCTCACTGTCACCAGCAGTCTGGAGCAGTATGCAAACGAGGCTGGGCACATTTCACACCCTCACCCTGCTGCCACACACCGTTCCGGGAATATAATTATGCTCGAGCTGCGGGGTGGGGGGAGGCTTTGATGCTTCCTCCAGCCCCGATCACAATTAGGTGAACCCCAAACAACCTTTTGCAATGTAAGTGAAACGGCTCTGTGTGCGTAAACCAGGGGCTCAGCATGTTCCCAGCCCAAGGCTTCAGAGCCGCCTCCCAACACGCTGCCCTGGCATCTCACGGCAAGATCTGGCCCAGCAAAACCTCCAGTTCTGATAACAACCACGTGTGCGCGCAGTGCAGCAAAGAATGTCGCCCCCAGGTTTCTAGACCGGGGCTATAAAACGTTCACCCACTTAAGCCGTTTGAGCCTCAGCCTCCAGGCTAGGAAAGTAAGCACTTTTGTGTACCAGTCATGCTCAGCTGCTTGATTCTAGAAAGTTCCTTGCAAACTTAGGCTGGAAGAGAAGCTTTGATCCCTGCAGGGCCCCCTCTTTCCCTCCACTGTGTAGACTTGACAATCATCCACCTCCCTTGCCATGTTCCATTGTCTGGGCTCCGGCTGTAACCCACACCTTTTCTTTAATAAATGTGCAGGGTTTGGGCTGGGTGACTTGAAACACACATGCAATAAATTGACTTCTTATTGGGTTATAGACCTGGCCAGTTTATTTACACCCTGGAGGGGGCTCAACCTCTGCCAGATTCCTGCTTCAGAGATTCTGTGGCTGGAATCCAGCAACATAAAAGGATTTCTCCTTGTAATCGGAGCACTTCTTAAGACCACAGGCAGTTTCAACCAATTAACATCTCTGATTGCAGTAGAAGATCTTAGGAGACTCAGAAGGACCAACAGGGTTTTCGACCACAAGCCTTTATTGGATCCATGGCAAGAATTGATCTGATTATCAATTTCTTTCTTACAGATTTCTGTGACTTCTGAGGTTGTTGAAGATTTGGGGGGATGGAGGGTGGGGCATGCACAGAAAATGGGAGGAGATAAAAAGGGAGATTTTTTTTTTTTTTAATCGTTCTTTCTTTTCCTTTCAGCCAAACAAATGCCAGGCTCATGCTCACGTCCACCCCTCAGCACTGATAGAAAACACAACTCTAAGTGCAGACCCTAATTGCACCCTTCAGGTGACAGGTAGTGTGTGTATGCTTCAGTTCAAAGCCAAAGTCGGGGTTGAGTAAAATCTGATTTCAGACAGTCAGCATTTCAAAATAAAAGCATTCAACCTTGAGCCCCAAAAGAGGCCTCCTTGCAGCCTTTTCCCCGGAATCCTGAGAGATGTACTTCAGACAAGGTCTCCACTCAAACCTCACTTTGTTCTGAGTTCTCATAAAACCTCAGACTGCTAACAAAGCTGCCCCGCCTGAACTAAGCGGAGGCTCTGGAGAATAGTGCCAGGGAGTACAGAACGCATGGTAATGATGTTGCAGGCAGCCAGCCCACACTGGGGACTGGGGGGCCGACCAGCCACCAACGGGGACAAACTGTTCCCAGGAAAGCCAAAGGGAGGCTCCCTGGTGCCTTCCCTCCCTCTATCTTAATCTATGCACCAATTAAGGGCCCTTTTACATTTATTGTGGAAATGGATAAAAATCATAAGCTGTGCTTTTCATGGGGAAAAAAGAGAGAGAGGGGGGATGATGGGTCCAGTTGAACAATCAGTATTAGAGTTCTGTCATTGAAGCAATACGGATTGTATTCAAGGCCAGGCTCTAAATTTAAACCTCTAAATATGCAACATATGTATTATTAACTCTGTATAAAAGCATGGTCACTCCTTGGTGCAAAGATCTAACAAAGGCCCCCAAAGTTGAGTGACCTGCTTAGTGACACCCAGGCAGCCTGGGTCAGGAGCCAGGATGGGACAGCCCCCACTCTGACCCAGAAAGGACTCTCTCCACCCATAAGCAAACTTCAGAAATGAGCACGTTTTCATTGCCACTGCGTGAACTATAACTAATTATGTTTTCCTGCAAGGGAAGCAAATTATATTGATTGTACAATAAAAGCTATTGTATATTCCCGGTATATTCATCATGACTCAGAAAGATGCAAAAATATTGACTTGCTCTAAATAGCATTTTACTCTTGTCTCCAAGACAGCAGTTTTTAAGGCACAGAATGACCAGAGACAACTTTGGTTAACCGATCACAGGCCGGGAATGGGACGAAAGGGACAGGAGCTTGGGGTAGAGTCCCACCCACCGTTTGAGAATGACAGGGCGCTCTGAGGGGAAAGGACACGCATCTCAGACCTCACGAAAGGGTTAACCTGTGTTCTTCTTCCACATATGATTTTTTAAATTTCTTCAAACTCCCAACAGTACCTATAGTAACAGGAAAATAAGGAAGTCCACTGACATCTCTGAAAAGAAGGTGATTAATTAAAGTAATTAGGCTGCACTGAATTATTAAAATACCGAGTCTTCTGCAGGGACGATCAAAAAAGGCAGAACATTTTTGCAGTTCAAAAATTAAAACCGTATTCCGGTTCATTAGCTGAGACGGGAACTCACACGTTTTAGCCTCCAATCTTATTCACAGATGTGTAAGTGTCTAATATTTCACACCTTTGTAATGGCTCTTGTAAAAATAAAAAAAAAAAAGAAAGAAGAAAAAGAAAAAAACAACAACCTGACTTCAATTATTTTATTGCTTGTCGTGCAGAGATCTTTCGGAAGAATGACAACGAGCCTTTCGGGTTTACTTTGAAAATGCCCCGCAGGCTTTGAAATGCCAGGTGTGTTGGGGCCTGTGACTAGAGTCAGATTGGGGACAGCGAAGGGCAAAGAGGCTCCTCTTAACACATTCTGCGGCTGCGTCTTCAAAGCAGTCGGTGTCTCTTTCCTTCCTACTAAATGGAACTCCTTGGCCTGACTTTAAAATCTCTCCCCTTCCGTCCCAGCCCCAGGAAAACTCGGAGCCAGTCAGGCAAATCCACCCCATCCCTCTCCTGCATCCCCAGTCAGCTGTCCCTGGCCCTGAATGGCCTTTATGCCTCTCCGATGGGCTCCCAGCCCCCTCACCTCTCAGCACTCAGCTTCAGGTCCTTTCTCTACCAAGCCTTCCACCTTCTTCTCCCCGAGCCCCACACTGGGGCCCCAGGACGTTTATGATTTCATGGCAAACGTGATTACCTCACTCCCTGGCTTGAAACCCTTCAACTGCAACTTCCACCTCCAAAATCGACATTCAGGCACATTCGCCTGGTGTTCATTGCCCTCTGGAATCTGGCCCTGGTTTGTTTCTCCAACCAGAGATCCATGGTCCCCACTCTGGAGCCGGACAGCCCAGCTGAGCACCCCAGCTCTGCCATACACTCTGCTGCTTTGGCCAATTACTTCACTTCTTTGAGCCTCAACTGCAGCCCAGGATTGTCCAGATGACTGCAAGAATGGATGTATGCAAAGCACTTAGGACTGCGCCTGCCTTATACTTGGGGCTCTAGTAAGTGTTTCTTATTAACATTGTCATTAATATTATTTTTCCTCATCACAGATCCTGCCCTCCAGCAAACTCCTCACTATTCTACTTTGCTTTTGCAGGAACATCCATTGTTCGTGAAGCCTAATAAACCTACCAGTCCCCAGGGCCCCCAGGCTAATGCCATGTTCTCCAAAATCCTGTCCTGAATTCAGCTCCGGAAAGCTATCCAGTCCCTAAACTTTGCCAGCACTTTCCCGGCCCCTTCCTGATGCTGCTTAGCACCATCTGCTTTGTATCACGGTTCTGCTCAGGGATTGGGGGTAGGGGCTCTATCTATATTCTACATCCGCTCCCCACTTACGGCAGAAGCTGTTGTGTTCATCAAATATTCCATGGGTCCTCTATTTTCCAGCTTCCCTTGCACGACGGCAGAAGCTGTTGTGTTCATCAAATATTCCATGGGTCCTCTATTTTCCAGCTTCCCTTGCACGACCGTAGGGTCATACGACTAGTTCAGGTCAGCAAATTATAAGCAGGAGTGGCAGATGTCACTTCTGGGCGGAGGGATAAAAACCAGTGTAACCATCCATCCTTCTCTTCCCTCCTTTGGAAACCTCTCTGGTCACGTGTCCCCAGAAGGTATGACTACACAATAGAAAGCTTCCATCAGTATGGGCCCCTGAATGACTATATGGGATGGACAACTCCTGGCCACCCTTGTTGAATGTGTTACTTGAGCAAGAAATAAACCTGTTGTGTTGTGTTAAAGCTCTGGACTTGGGGGACTGCTGTTACCTGAGGACCGCCTAGCTTATCCTGACTGTTACACCACCCCCTCCTTTTCAACCCTTGATTCAGGAGATTTTGCACCTAGGAGATATTTAATATTCAAATGCTGCATGAACAATGTACAGAATTCTTCTTTTTTATAAACGTGCCTCATAGTTGAATGTTGCTCAATCCAAGGTCAAGCCTCGTATTTTGACTCCGTACCTCGAAAGCACACTCTTTGTGGGCTTTCTCTGTCAGCCAAAGGACCTAGTAGAACACTTGGCGTGTGCTTAGGAAGACCTGGTGGTTAATGAAGGGTCAGCCTCAGTTTACCGGGTCACCAGAATGCACTCCATCTGAGACCACAGTTTGGCAGTAGGAGCTCCAAGGGTGGCTGGTTCCTCAGCAGGTCCTTCTGACCCTGTGACTGGCCGGGGCCCAGGGAGATGGTGGCTGAGCTGTGTGGCCACTGTCCCAGCTATGGAGACAGAGGACAAAAGAGATGAGCTCAAGCTGGTTTTTAATGCTTTTTAACCCATACCTCATTAGTCAAGCTTTTGTTAGGGCTTTTGCTGAGTGGTTTATAATATAAGCATTCATGAACGTATAATGACCATGTTTCTGGAAAGTTCCTCTTTTTCCCTCCTTTGCCCACTCTAAAGATTCTGATGTATGCCAGATGGGTAGTCCCCCAGTCATAGTGCCGTTTTCTGCCACCTTCATCCCAGAAGGACAAACCAGGAATCACACGTGACTCCTCCCATTCTCCAGGGACCTGTGGAGGGAATCTAAGGAGCCAGTTTCAAGTCCCAGATCCACCTAGTGGGTAACTCATCATTTCTATGTCTCAGTTGCCATCTGCAAAAAAGGGGAGGAAAAAAGACTCCTCTTCTTTCCTTCCCCCTTGGGATAGTAAGGGATGCAATGGGAAAATGCATTTTCTTGCTGGCTTCTTAATAAAGGCTCCTATTCCCCAGCACATTCACAAAAATGTGCTGGAAAAATTTACCTTTCCGAGCTGTCGCACATATCTAGAGTATACGTTCTTGCTCCCAAGGAGATTGCAACACTCTAGGCATCATGTTCCCCTCTTCACTGTCGGGGTCATGGAAAGTTGTCCACATAGGGAAAGACTAGCATACCCATAGAATAGAAGCAGCTCAGTTCAGAAGGATAAGGGTAAACTTGGGGTTTCTCTACTGGCTGGGGTTTAAGAAAAAAACCTTAGTTAAGAGGAGGTAAATTGGGTCAACTCAGCTGGAGGAACCTCTCTCTCTGGGGTCATGCCAAAAAACCGAGATGTCATAAACCCATTAGCCACCTCTCCCACTTGGAAAAAGTGGGAGGGGAGCTGAACTTCTTTAGAGGGAGAATAGCTCAAGAATAGACATCATCGGGATGAGATAAGCTAACTAAACCGGGATCCTTTCCAGGTTGTGAGAACGTTGTACAGAGTATCCAGGATTCAGGTCATTACCCTCATCCCGACTCGGAGAGTCCATGTACAGTAGATTATGCCACCAGTCCCAAGCATCTCTCAACTGCCCTCTTCATTGGTTTTATCTTGTGCCAGATACTCTCAGAGCCTCTAACTGCCCTGTGTCCTGTAGGGCCTTCCCCTGAGTGGACAAAACTAGCTGAGAGCTGTCAGAGCCACCAGGATGTCAGGCTGCTCTGAACCCCTACACGGGCAGGTTCAGGACATCTCAGAGCGGAAGTGCTGGATAAAGGCAACCAAAGGACATCTCAGCCAGGAGAGATGGGTTCATCGGGTCACTGCTTAAAATGCAATGGGGAAGCAAAGCTGGTCTCTCAAGCCAGGTAGGAGCCAAGGCTGGTAATTAAGAGGTAAGCGACACTGGAGTCAGTGGGCTGGGAATTAGCTAAGCAGATGGTGGAGGTGGGAGTGCAGTTGCTTTCCCAGCCAAGTGCCCTTGTGCACAAATGACATTGTTGGTTAAGTGTCCTACCAAGGCTCCAGCTCTCGGACACGGCGACGCCAGTGTCTCCCCTCCTGCGGTACGGAGCCGTGGGCATATCGCAACCACTCCTACCCGTCCCCCAAGCGTGAGAGACACAACGCCATCTCACCAGAGAGTTTATTCTCCTGCGTGGCCTTTGAGATTTTTTTTTCCATTCATTACATAGTGAGCAAGTACCAATGATGTGCCCAGCTCTGTGCTCTACCCTGCTGATTCTAAAATAATTAAGACGTGATTGCGGCACTCAAGAAGTTGTCTATTCAGACGGACAAGTAAATAAGTACATTAAGCCAATAGAGTTTCTGAGAGACAAACTTCACTTGGCTGACCACTGATTTTCTCTGAACACCATCTTCTCTAAGCTTTGAGGATACCACGCTCACCTGGTTGTCCTCCGAAATCAGTGGCTTCTCTTTCCATCTGAGTTTCCTCCGCTGGATCCTTCTCCTCCTTATCTCTACATTTCAAAAAGTCCCAGGATCCTTCTGTGGTCCTCTCCTCTTTCAGATGATACTGAACCCTGTGACTTTAACACCATCTATGCACTGACAGTTACCAGATTTCTATCTCTAGCCCAGACTTCTCCCCAGAGCTCCATTTCAGACATTCAACTGGTCATTGGCATCTGTGCATGGACGCCTAATAGATATCCCAAGCCTACTCCCTATTCACTTATTAATTTCCCTCTCCCCAAGACTGCCCCCATCTCCCTCACCAAACCATCACTCCCTCAGTACATGGCAAGACATCCACCCAATTGCTCAAATAGAAAACCCAAGAGCATTTTTGCTTCTGTCCCTACTCTAATGTTCTTCATCCAGTCCTTCAATAAATCCAGAATCAAATCCAAAATTTCCTGCTTCTTACCACTTCTTCCGCTCTAACTCTTACAGTGGTTGTGGACCCCATCCTCAGGATATGCATATGTACAACCTTTTCCCACATAATTCCAGAAGCTTCACAGGGAGAGGCAGTTGTCAATAGATTTCAGGTTAAGAACCCAGGTCAGTGGCTGCTATAAATGAGTGTTTATATCTGTTTAACAGTTTTAGATGTTAAGCTACTTAGGGACAGGAATCCTTCGTGTGATTATCTCAGTAGGACACCTGGCACAGTGCCTCAAACCACTAATCCCTTTATTAAATCTTTTTGAATATAATATAGAGGACAAAATTAACCATTCATCCAATAAATATTTATTGAACACATACCATGTGCAGTGCCCTGTGCTGGTTGTCATGGGAATACAAAGATTTAGACAAAACATACAGAGAAAGTGAGTCAATAACACAGTAAGGGGTACAGACAGAAAGGAGAAGCCAATTGGAGCTTTAGGGTCCAGCATCAGCAAAGATGCAGGAGTGAAATGGGGCAAGATAGGTTTGCTGAAAAGTAAGGCAACTCAACCTGGCTAGAGCAAAGGATTGTCCAGGGGCAGAGTGGAGCCACGGTTGGGAGGTGAAGAGTGGTTGAAACAATGCTCGAGCAATAGCTTTATATGGCTGAGTTGGCAGGAAGGACAATTTGGCAATCTTCAAAAAACCATTAAATCAATGAAAGATGCCAGCCAGCTTCGTTCATTGCCCCATTTTTATGTTGGAAGAAGGAATATGGGTTAGGTCAAACCACTTAGAGAGCACTGGGCATTGGGTGTCTTATGTGGGGCATTGGAGCAGTGGGGTACTCATAGAAGGCACTGGACATTAGGGTACTTGTTGGGGACACTAGGCACTGGGGTATTTCTAGAGGTCACTGGACATTGGGGTGCTTACAGAGGGCACTGGGGCCTCAGGGTCCTGACAGAAGGCACTGGAACATTGAGTTTTTTAGTCATGTACTCTGTGTGTTTCAGGTGTGTGTCATGGCCTTCTAGCATGACTGTAAGCTCTTTGAGGGTGACAATAACCATAATGACTATCATTGCTGCAATAGTTAAGAGCTTAGAAAACACTTGAACATGCATTATCTTACTTAATACTTAAAACCTCCTACTGCAAGAGCTGTTATTCTTTCTACAAACAACAAGTAAGCGATGCAATCAGTATTTGAGGATGGAGCTGGCCCCCTATGATTAGAAATGAGTGTCATGCTTAGACACCTAGCAGATACTTAATAAATCCAACCCTAATTGGTGGGTTAGTGGGTGGCAGAATTAATAGTGGGAAGAAGTGACTTTGGGGAAGCCTCTTCATTACAACGCGAAACACAGAAACTTCATGCGTCACCGTAACTCAAGAAAAAGCCCCTGCAGGAAGACCTCTGGAAAAGTTGAGCAAAATTAACTTCAAATTTATCACTCCCTTTCATCGAAGGTGCCTGAGCTCTCATAGATAAAGCTTACTAGCATTTTCTTTTAGCCACTTTGAAAATCTTGCTTGTCCATCTCTTTCATAGTGAGTGGGTCTTTACCCAGTGCTCACAGTTCCAACTCTGCATTCTGATGGCTGTGGATGGTTGGCACCAGAGTCGTGGGAAGAGAAATGTCCCAGAATAATGAAAGTGGACCATTTATAGCCTTCTTATTATCAGTCCTCTGAATGGTAAGCAGAAGGATGGCTGTTTCTGAAGCCAGAGAATTTAGAGATAATATTTCTAAGGGAATGGGTCTTGGGGAAATTGAATTTACAACCGGACTACTCTTCTATTTTTTTTTTTTTTTAATTTTTGAGAGAGAGAGGGGGGGAGAGTGAGTGCATGTGAGGGGGGGGAGGGGGAGGGGCAGAGGGAGAGGGAGAGAGAGAATCTTAAGCAGGCTCCACCCCCAGCATGGAGCCCAACGTAGGGCTCCATCTCACAACCCTGAGATCATGATCTGAGCCAGAATCAAGAGTCAGGGGTTTAACCGACTGAGCCACTCAGGAGCCCCTGGACTATTCTTCTTTTGCATAATGACTTTCATTGAAGACACTCAACTGAATATAACCTCTCTCACCCTACCCATGCTCCTGCCTCCTAGGATCTCCCTCCTCTATGCCAATTCATCTAATAGAATCTGTGGATGAAATCCGTTCTGTGGTCCTACAAGAACTGGGGTAGAGATAGGATATAGATCTAGAAAGCCTTGAGGAGAAGGATCCATGTCTAACATATAATACCTTACCCCTATAGCACCTGGTGCAATGTCTTATTCATGAGAGTTGCTCAATAAATAATCACAGAATCTCACTGAATTGAAATGAGCCAAAATGGTTCTATGAGTAGTGCTCACAAGAGAGTGTGGCATGGGATTCTTTGGTCACAGACTTAGTCATTTGTAGGTGGAGGATTCTTGTGCTTCTGGTTTCAGGAGATAGACTAAAGAGATAAGAAGCCTCTCTATCAATAGGGCTGGGTCCCAGCGCCTAGTCAGGTCACCAGGCGCTCATTCTTCATCAGTGGAATACCTTCACCAAAGCCACTTCAAGCTTCCCTACGTGGGATTTAAGCTGCTATTTGATTCCGCATGAAACTTTTATTCCCTACAAGAATCTCTCAAACATGGTCAGCTTGGTCCTGAATTATGAAAGTAACTAGAGACTCATCTCCTATCATTCAGCAAGAGGGGGTTGTGGCGGGGGGGGGGGGGGGGCGCAGGGACAGAGAGAATATTTTGAAAACAGGAATCAAGGAAACATTGCCAGGACAAAACACACAAGCCAACACAATTACCCGCCATCTGTTATATGGACTAGGGAGAGTTATTTAGTGATCAGAACAGACCCTATGGTTCCTGGCCTGGGCTCTTGGTGGAAACTGCTTTGTGTTCCGAAGTCGGTGCCTTTGACTCACTCTCTGCACACAGTTTATGGGTGTGCGAAACGGAGGTGACACGGCCGTGCCCCAGCAGATGTGATGAGCATGGGTTTGCCATACAGACTGGACAGGAAGGCTACTCCAGCAGTCTTTTGATTTAATTAGTGTTTGCTGCGTATTTGCCGGATCTGCTAGTGAAAAGGGCCACACAGAGGAGCGAAGTCTGATTATTATGGTTTATGACTCAACTCCTTTCCCAAGCTCTCTGTTGATACATTTTGAAATCCCACTGCGATTTCAAAGGCAGAGTTGATCTCTTTTACATGCATCGGATAAACAGCTTCCCACTAGAGACTTTCACTGTCTTAGGGAGCCATATTTAAAACTCACACTAATACAAATAAACACAGAGATGAAGCTTCAATAAGGTAGACTCTCTGTGACCTATTTATGGCTGTTGGTTTCTACACAAGTAGTGAATTCTCAATTATGCACTCAAATAAGGAACTAATGGTGCGGAAATCTAAATGGATGCTAATGAAAGATACTTCTCCTTCTGTCCATTCATTTATCCACTCACTTTTCAATAAGCATTTACTGAGCACCTACTAAGTACCAGGGAGTGTGCTAAGTCCTGGAGACTCAAAGCTGACTCAGGCAAGGTGCTCGCCCTTTAAGAACTCATGATCTAGTAGGGGAAATGGACAAAGAAAATACTCACACCACAATATAGTAGGTATTATACACACAGCAAAGGTATGCAGATTTGCTCTGACAACATGGAGGAGAAATGCTCTTATCGTCTGCCCTGGTGAAGCCCCACTGACGCCAATCCAGCTGAGGTAAGTCCCTGGCATGACAGGGCCAGAAGCCAGGCCACTCTCTTATGGTCCTGACCCCTGGAGCCAGCGAACCAAACCAACATGAAGAAGCCAAAGAACCCTGAGAACTTGGTAGGTACCCTAGCAAGCAGAGCCCGAGGCCAGTACAATGAACTGAGCTGTGGAGCCCAAGGATAAGAATAAGGAGCACTAGATTCATTTTAGAGAAAGTAGTTGGAAGTGGTTGCTATCAAGATTCGCCGTACATGCCCCCACAACAGAGGCAATGAGTGTGAGTGAGTTTCAGGAACAGGAATGGAAAAGGCCAGAGCACCTAATTCTCTCTGCTGAGGTTGGGGAAAACTTGAGAGATGAGTCATGTATGCTGGTTTTGAAGAATCCGCAGGAGTTTGCCACAGAAAATTCACGAATTAGATAAATGAGTGACGGGGGTTATACAGCAGACAGCTGTGGATAGAGAATAAAGTATACATCTGGTTGATCTCATTTTGAGAAGGCTAGAGTTTGAATTTGTTTCCTATGGCATTGAAGGCCACCAGTCATCAGACAACAACCAATATTTAAATCCTAGTGCATCCCTTCACCTGCTTACTATCTTCCAGTTACCCTGGACTGATCCTTGGTCCCCAAACAGCCTCAGGCTTATACTTTGCTTCTATTGTCCCCTCAGCCTGGAAGCCCCCCACCACGCCCTTTCCTATTGAAATAGTACACATCTTTCTATACCTGACTCAAACTCTGCCCCCCCGAGTTAGACATCCCTCACCACCACCAGCACCCTAGGGAAAATGAGCCATTCTTTATTCTGAGCCCCCAAGATTTATTACTTATACCTCCACTGGCCATCCTTTCTGCTCTGCCTTTGATTAACCACAGTGATGCACATGTCCTTTTGCCCTTTTTGGTAAAGAGGAAGTGGTAAGTAAATGGTAAGCTCCTTGAGGCGAGAGATACTTCTTTTTTGTCTTGCTTTCTTATTTTGGAAATGTTTTATCTACAGAAAAGTTGAATAAGCCAAGGAACACCAATATACTCCATCCTTGATTCATACATCACTAACATTCTGGCACATTTATGTTTGTTTGTTTTTTCCTGAATCATTGGAAGGCAAGTTGCAAACGTGACACTCATCCTTAAATACTTGGGCATGCCTCTAATGAAAGGACCTTCTCCAATAAAACTGCAATATCATGATCACATCTAAGAAATTATCAGTAATCCCATATGCAGTCTACATGCAGATTTCCCACATTGTCTCCAAAGTGTCTTTTATAGCTTTTTTCTCCTTGGATCTAGGATCCCGTCAAGGTTCACACATTGTATTTAATTACAATGCTTCTTTAGTCTCTCTTTGTCTGGAAGAGTTACTCCTGAGTATGAGCATTTCTTACTCATTTTTTAAACATAGTAGGTACTTAACAAATGTTGAGTGATGGAGGAAATGGGTGGATGGACAAATGAACCCCAGCGATGCAAGATCCCTAGGAAGTTCCTCCAAGAAGGGACAGAATTCTAGAGGGATTTACAATGAGTGTCCTTTGTGAAATCACCAGGCCGTGGGTAGGGGACTGAGTCACCGTCTTTCTGTAACTGCCCATCTCCAGACTTACTCTTTAATAGCCATGAGCTGGTCCGTAGACCGCTGGGGAAATGGTTCAAGGGTAATTGACTTAGGGAGAGAAGAGAATCTGGTCTCTCACATCTGACTGAAGATGGGAAGGTCCCAGAGAGCAGGGGACTCATTGCTTCATGGAAAAGTCAGAGCTGGAAGAGACCTCAGAGATCACGTTTATCTCCCTGGCTTTCCAGGGGAGGGGACTCCAGCCCAGAAAGGTCCAGTAGCTTCTTCAAGGTCCCACGGGGAACCTCTGCCCCTCACTCCCTATTCAGCTTCAAGTTTACCTGGTCACCATGACAATATCTGGGCTCTTTGTCTTTCTTGTTCCCAGTGATGAATGGTAATTCACTCAACCTCCAAGCATCAAAGATCTCAAAGTATTGAAGCCAAACCTCTTCTCAGAAACCCTGTCTCGTAGAGGTGAGCCGGTGCCTATTCCTGGCCCATGAAGGATGGAGTTATTCTGAGGGTCCTTACTGCCTCCAGTAAGAAAAGACCAAGAAGCAAACAGCACCTTGAGCAGAGCTTAAGGCTGAGGGGCACGATGCCCCGGCCTCACCCTGCCTCTGCCATCTATTTTATCCTAAACACGTCAGTGAGCTTTAATAGGACCCACTTGCCTCACCTGTAAAAACAGATCATTTTGGACCAGGTATCACCATGAGGGGGCATTTGCAGGTGCAAATCCCTTTTGGAAACAGAAGGGATAAATGAGGGAAATCAGTGAAGGGTGGTCCTCATTTCTAACTGTCTGAGTATATGCTTTTATTTAAACCAGAAAAACTGAAAATTCTTCAAAAAGCATTTGTTCTTCCCAAATTTCTTACAGCAACAGCAACACAGGTGTGTGGTTGTTGGAGAGTCTCACTGAACAAGGAGAAGCAACTGCATAGAAGAGATGGCTGACTCTGTCCCTAATGGTTTGAAGACTGAGGAAAAGCTCAGTCATCACCGAGGGGCCAGAGGTCTTATACAGAAATTCCAGGCTTGGACTTGAACTTGTGTGACCTTGACTGAACCCCTTAACCCCTTAACTCTTAGGAACCTCATCTGTAAAACGAGGAAAGTTGGAATAGAATAGCAGTGATTTTTTTCTTTTCTTTTCTCTTTCTTTCTTTCTTTCTTTCCTTCTGGATGTACATTATAATCATCTGGTTGGGGGAACAGTGGTTTGAAATTATGATGTCTATCCCTCCCCTCATTTCCATTCTGATTTCAACAGCTCTGGAGTGGGGGCCAGGTGATTCTTAAGTAGCCAGGGTTAAGATCCTCTGGATTATAGGATCTGAAACATGGATTCTCAAAAAGGAATAAAGTCAGTGTGGTGGTGAGAAGGAATATTGGAATTGCTTAACTATTCCTAGGGTAAGGAGACTGTGGTAAGAATTGCGCTCGCTTGTCTGCTTGATTATTTCTCCAAACGGAGCATCCCCTATGATCAAGGTGCATCCTACCACTGACTGTCAGCCTTTCCCCAGCAACCTGTGGGGACACATGTATTTTTCTAGCTGAAAGGGAAACAGCAGAAGGCTTGGATCCTTAAACATTCTGGAGGTGTTTGGCCAGCTGTGTGGAGGTCCCACCACCCTTCCTGTGCGTAATGCAGGCAGTGGGGTGGCCCCTGGAGTGGGGAGGAGGGGAGAGAGGTCCCAACCACATCCCACAAGATGGCCGATCAGTCTGCCTGCCTGCCTGACGCCAGCGTCAGCCCCCGGCTTCCGACAGGCAGGACTGGAAGCATCTGCCAGACGGGTGCCGGCTTTTGATCAGTACCATGTCAAGTCAGAGACCTGCAGGGAAACGGCCAGGCTCCCTGTCATGCTAGCAGGCATCTTTCTGCAACCTCGAGAGAGGTGCTAGAGGAATTTGAGCACAGGTTTAAAAGTGGGGTGCAGGCAGGGGGAGGGAGGACGGCATGACGGAGGGTAGCTCCTCGCGCCGGATTCTTGCATCTCAGCTAGGGGAAGCAAGACGCCCTTTCTTAGCTGGTCATTGGAGCAGATTCCTGGACTCTCGGCATGCTTTGCTACTCTGCCGCAGGGCTCAGAGTCTTTTAGCCTCAGCGGACACATCTGTAACCCTGAGACCACCAGAGTGGGTCCCCCGGCTTCCCCCAAGTCAAGTAGCAGGGTGCGGCCGTGACTGACTGCAGCAAGTGTTATAAGACACTTGAGGGAGGGTTCCCGCAGATCCCCTCGCCAGGAGACTTAAGGAGGGCCTCTGTCTTCTAACTGGGTCCCCCGGGGCCTTGAGCTGGTGTCCTTAGGAAACCTGGTCTGCACCCTTAGCATGGACACTCGGGGTACCCCTCAAAGCTGTGTGTTACAATAGGATGACCCCTTCCTGAGTGGCCACGCCAAGTGTAAGCAGAGGCCCAGGCACAGACAGATAGTGTGTGTTTTGTGTCTGAGAATAGGAACTGCGTGACTGGAGGGGCTCTTCTCTTAGAAAACCAAATGCCCACCAGTTTTGCTTATTTGCTCTAACCGTTCAAAGAGCGCAGAGGTCCCTTCCCAGTTCAACAAATAAATCCAGTTCCACTCTAGCAGGCTTCAGCCCACAAAGTTCTATTGTTATGCCTTCCCTGAATTTCCCCTGTTCCGCTCCCTCTTGGGCACCCCAGCCGCATGCAGGCTCACCCTTCTTTCGTGTTTTTTTTTTTTTTTTAGGATAAATCAAACTCCTTTTTTTTTTTTTAATTCTTTCAAAGGGTAAGGAATGTTGACACCCCCTGAAACATGCCTCTGATGTCTGCTTCAGACGGCTGTATTTGAACGTGTGCTGACGCAATCGGGCAGATTGGGTTAAACCAAATATTACAATTGCAAGAACTCATCTGGAACTAATAATTTTGAGGCCACCGAAAGTAAAAGGGCCCTGCTCTGGGGCTGGCCCGGGCCAATGCTGCCACCTGCCGGGGGCGCGGGGAACAGGGCGCGCCCGCCCGGCCTTCCTGTTTTGTTCGGGGCGCGCTGGCTCCCACGCAGACGCGTTCACCAGCCAGCCAGCCAGACCAGGGCTATTTTAAAAAAGCTAGCGCCTCTCCCCAGCCCTTGGTGTAAAGATAGCTAGTCTGGCTGCCCTGGCTTTTCTCTGGGAAAAAAAAAAAAAAAAAAAGACAACCTCCCAATTACAGAGCCAGGGCTGCCTACAAAGGCGGTTGCAGTTGGAGCTCGATTAAACATGTGCCCCTTGGATTAAACAGATCATGTGTCCGTGGCTCACTTAGGAGGAAGGCTCATTTAAGTCAGAATTTTTATTTTGCGGGCGATGAAGAGAACGCACAACTCTGGGTTATGTCGGCACACTGCTGAACTGCAAGTCACATGCCAGATCCAGAAACGATGAAAACATCTGTTTTCGCTTTAGACCAGCGAGGCTCTGGCCGCGGGGAGGGGCGGGGGAGGGAGGGGAACGGCTTTGCTCACCAGCGCCATCTGCCGAGCCTGGTGTAGAAGCGCGTGCAGCCGAAGCACAATGCAGGTTGCCGCTCACCCCGGGAAGGGGGCGATCAACAGGTGGGGGTCTCTGCCCCGGCGATCACTCTGTCCTTGGAGGACAGCCCCGATTTTTGCCCCGGGGACTGTGCAATTCCGTATTGTCTCGGGTGTTCGCAACAAAGAGCTTTGTCCCTGGGGACTGCTCTGGGGCAGAGGAGGAGGAGAGAGAAGCAGCAAATGAATTCCCAGGTTGGGAAGGACGGAGGTAAAGGCGGAGGGAGTAGCTTGTTGGCGGTTTGCAGACAGTAAAATTTGCTGTTCCTTCTGGCTGAAATCTACCAGAACAAAGAAGCCGCACCGCATCTCTAGGAAAACTCCCAGCTGCACTTCCCCCAGCCGTCCCTCTTTCCTGCTCTGGTGGCTTTTACTCAGCATGGCTGAGAATGTTCCAGTATTCACAGAGACCATTCTGGTCAGGCAGGGCTTGGCCAACCCTTTAACAGGAGATCCACCCGGCCTCATATGAATGGAGCGCTGGGGATGGATTCTGAATAGGAGCCATACTGACAGCCAAGCCACTGCATTCTTTCAGTGTTCAGCAAATATTTACTGCCTGCTTGCTAGGTGCCCGGCACTCACTCAGCACAACTATTTGTCATACAGCTTAGAAAACAATACAAATATGTCAGAGGAAAATGTATGTTGAATGTCAAGATGAGTGTTGGAGACAATGACAGCTGTGAGTTCAGAGGCAGACAGAGAATTCTAGACCCTGATCCAGCCCTTTCTCTGTGTTTGGGCGCATTTCTGAGAAGTCTGTTCTCCTAGTCACCCCTTGCGTATCTAATCCCCTAAATAACTGCTTGCAGTCAACCTGCTTTCAGCCTTAGCCTCCGTCCTCCCAGCCTTAAAGTTCACTCCTTCTCTGCCAGTTCCTGGGGAGCACGTTGCCAGAGGAAATCACCGCTAGGGGACCAGGGTCCGCAGTTGGGACCGTCCCGACTGCATCCCGTTACCCACAATCAGAATTGGGTGGTCCTATATTGGACTCCCAGGCGTCGTCCCTGGGCCAGAAGCAAAATTTTGAGATAGACCCTCAGGAATGGTGTTTCCCAAAAACTCACGGGGCCGTGAGGGTTCATCTAGAGGAGAAAGAACTTTGGTCACATGTAGAGGTCCAGGATGGCAGATCTCATTTACCTCCCTCTGCGATCATCTGCTGAACACAACCTCAGCTCTCTGCTGCCCGCTTCTGAGGTTCTCGGAGAAGTCTACTAATTTGAACTGAAGTCAATCTGTCTGCTCATTTTTGCCCACCTTACCTACAAACTCCCAAGTTCAAAGGGAAGCCGAGGTTCTCTATTGGACCCCAGTCCTTTCTGTTCTTCTGTTTTACCTGCAAATAAGTATAGCAAGAGCTGTCCTCTGGGTGGGTACAAAAACCTGACTCTCATCTGAAGGATGAGTCAGAAAAAAAAAAAAAAGATTTATTCCCATTCTACAGCTGGACAAATGAGAGTCAGCTCAGTCCGTATGGATTTTGCCATACACTAGCTCTATCCCCGGTGCCCACACCTGTTCGGTAAGACTCAGGTTCTTCCATTGTTAGGATGTAATCCTCACAGCTGCGTCCAAGTCCGCCAGTCATCTGCTGATACCCTGACTCTGGTGCTGGAAACTTACTAGTTCAGGGGAACCATGCACATCAATACAGTCAGCTTCAGTGTTTGTTTCAGGCCTGAAAAGATTAGAACAGGAGACTTCCTTTGACTCTGCTTTGATATTGATCAGCCCTGGAGAGTTTTGATGAATTTTCTTTGTTTTATAAACTGAGGAAATCGGGTCACTGACCCACATGTCTTTCCAGGACTCTTTCTTTGACCCTGTTTCTCGTTTCTACCTGGTCTTGCAACAGGTCGGTGTTTTGATCCAGTGGGAGCTGGATGTGGCATTTTTCATGCTGCATGGACATCTGTGCACTCAGAAGTTAAGGTGTGTTGTCAACGTTCAGCAAAATAGAATCTCTGAACTAGACTCCAACAATAGGGTAGAAAAACTCCAGAACAAAAGAGGTGGTATGAAGATAAAAAGCAGTGACTCTGTGCTCCACTAGGTGCAAGATGCCAACCTTCCAAACTGTTCGAGTCCTAGCTAAACTCTCTTGTCCTCGTTATAAAAATAAATTCTATTGCCCCACTTCACTCTGTATATCTTGGTGTGATTCTCTTCACACAGAGAAGTAACCTTTCTTCAAAGCTCTGCTCTCCTAAGCTGTGCTGAATTCTGCAAGATCACTCTCCACATACAAGATTAGCACCTCCTTTCCAGCTCCAAAGAGACTATAATCCAAAAGCTGCTCTTTTAAATAGAGGTTTCTTTTATGCTTAAATTCCTAAATAAAAGGGACATCAATGCTATTGCTACTCTCCCCAGTTAAATCCGATTTGCAAGAAATGCTGCGTGCTCAAAAATCTGGGTGTGAGCTGAAGTCTGGGCTCCGGAGCACATTTGGGATTCTCCAGTCATTCTCTATCTGGAGGGCCCTCCAGTGGCCAGAATAATTCCTGATATAAACAAAGACCACCAAAGCAAGTGGTTACAACAAAGGCAGGGGTGGACGCTAGCCTACATCCAAAATGCTACATGTAAGCCCCACATTTTGCCCCATAGGGGTGTGTCTCATTTAAAGAAAGCCAAGACAGAATCACTGCTCAAGGAAGGGAGATGTTATTTGCATGACAAAAGGACCCTTCACTTGATAAAAAGAGGCAGGTTTGAACTCCATTAAATGACAACTCCCTCTCATCTCTTTAAGATTCTATTGAATTTGCAAAAAACAAAAAAAACAAAACAAAACAAAAACCCAGATTGACACACAAATTTCCAGAATGCATCTGTGCATAAAACATGGTATATTTGTACTCGATCTGCACTCCTCGACCCACCCCTCCCACATTTCCATCTCTGAAAGGCTCAGAAGCACTTTGACCATGAGACACAGGGAACGTAGATGGAGGTCAGAACACGTGGTGGTGAGATCTGAAGGCTCGGTGCAAGGTCAAGATCCTCTGAGCCCCGCGTTGCCTCTCTGGAACCTATTTTCATAGTATGACAATAACAGGAGGTTGCTCTAATGTGCTTCCCTCTGGACTTGGAGGATGCTGCTGGTGTTCTAGAAGATTCCAAAAGGTTTTCCAGAAGAAGCTCTGCCACATATTGGCATGTCATGTCTGGGAGGCGTGCCTCAGTTTCTTCTGGTGTAAGGTGAAGGGGTGATTACATAAACCAGACACACTGTTCTAAGACCTTGGGTTCCCAGCCATTGTAATGATCTTTGTGCCCCAGAAGCACCGGGGTAGGAGCAGAAGGAAGAGGGAAGGGAGATTTTTCTCCCACAAAGTCCCTGGCATCCTTCTGACCCTCACCCCAGCAGCCCCCAGCATATGACCTGCAGCAGCCACGGCAAACGTACGTCCTGACACAGACGAAGGTCCACACACCCACCTTCACCCCTTTCCCAACTAGGCAAACTCCTACTCATGCCCCATGCCCCAGGTCTAATGCCAATTCCACCCTGGTGCCTTACCCAGCTTCCCCAAACCTAAGGCTTGCTTCATCCCCTTTAGGTCCTTTGTGCATCCGCCTCTGTCGTGGGTCTTGGCAATGCAGATTGCCAAGGGTCTAGCCTGCAGATTGTGGGTGGCCTGGTGCCTCCTTTGGCTCACGTCCCCAGCGCTGAGTGTGGGGACTGCTGAGTAAATGTGGAATGCGAGGGGCTGCTCCTGAAAGCAGAGCTCCTCTCCCTCCATTCCCTGGCGATGGGGCCAGCAATGCCTTCCCCAGGCCTGCCCTGACCCAGGACCATGGCATGCCACAGCCAGGGGCTGGGAGGAGCAGAATGGGGCTTGCTCTCACAGCGGCTGTGGGAAGGACAGAAGGGGGCACTCTCCCAGGTAATGTTCTTAGTCATGGCATTTGACATGCAGTACCTAATGCACCTAATTATCCAATTTAATCCTCACAGCATCCCTATGAGGTAGGTGCGAAAAGACCCTTATTTACAGGAGAGGAACTTTCAGTGCAAAAAGGTGAAGAAGACATGGGGCTCATGGGTGGCTCAGTCGTTAAGCATCTGCCTTTGGCTCAGGTCATGATCCCGGGGTCCTGGGATCGAGCCCCGCATCGAGCCCCGCATCGGGCTCCCTGCTCCGCGGGAAGCCTGCTTCTCCCTCTCCCACTCCCCCTGCTTGTGTTCCCTCTCTCGCTGTGTCTCTGTCAAATAAATAACATCTTTAAAAATAAAAATTAAGGAAGAGAGCTCATATCTTGACCTTTGGGGTTGAATACCAGTAGAATTATCAGAATGTGAGAAGAGTAGCCTATATGTAAAAGCATATAAAAATTGCTACGGGCGGGGCTCCTGGGTGGCTCAGTCATTAAGCGTCTGCCTTCAGCTCAGGTCATGATCCCAGGGTCCTGGGATCAAGTCCCACATCGGGCTCCCTGCTCGGTGGGATGCCTGCTTCTCCCTCTCCCACTCCCCCTGCTTGTGTTCCCTCTCTCGCTCTCTCTCTCTGTCAAATAAATAAATATTTTTTTAAAAAAAGTGAAGACACCCTAATCATCAGCTCCCCAGCCAGGATTTGAACTCAGGCTGTGATCCCAGAGCCCAGACCCTTGACTGCTTGCAATTCTGCACAGAGAAAGTGCTGAGATTCTGCACAAAAGGCTTCCTGATGCCCAGGTAGTGCTCAGCTGACGTGGGTCATGGGTTCTCCCTTGTATTTGACTGGACTGAATGCTTCCTCTTCAGACGGCTGTGTTCCTTGGAACCTGAGTGCTCCCGTCTCCACCAGCCCTCTGGCTTGTCCTGGGCTCCTTGACTCCAGGAAATTCCTGAAAATCTTCTCACTCCTGATGTAGGCTGCAGGCTCTTGCCTCCACGCACCCCTCTAACTACCACCAGCCTACATGTAACCCTCCAGCAAACATCCCCAGCCCAGTTGTCCTTGAGCTCCAGGAATTGCCCAAACCACCCTCCCAAATGTCCAGGGCTTCTTTCCAAGCTCTATTGCCCCCCATAGCACCATCACCTTCAGACATACTGTGTCATTTCGTCATCTCTTGTATTCATTGTTTATTTTCTTCCCCCTCTGCTTGCATGTGCTGCTAATCCTTTAAACTCAACATGTTCAGAAGAGAACGCACCTGCCCTCCCCGCCCCCGCTGTGTGCCCTGCCTTTCCTATCCCGGTCAAGAGCACCAGGCAGCCACACGGTTTCACAGGTGGGGAGTGGTAACATCATCCAGAACCTCACTCTCCCCGGGCCCCTTCTCTTCTAGGGGCAGTGTTGGCCGCACAGAGTTCTCTGTGAATGGTGGGTCCCAATCATCTCTGTGCTCAAGGAGATCCCTTACAACCTGATTGAGAACAGCTTCCCTTGATGAGACACTGGAAGAACAAGGAAAGACTGAATAATGAAATGTGGGGCACAAACAACATTGAAGGCAGTGAAATCGGTCACAGGGAAACAAGTCTGGGCTACAATTACCATTCTCTGGACACCGTCTCCTTTCTGTGAATGCCTGTGGAAGCTGTGTTCATACACACCTTCCAACTGAAAGGCACTGGTATGGGGCGCCTGGGTGGCTCAGTTGGTTAAGTGTCGACTCTTGGTTTAGGCTCTGGTCATGATCTCAGGGTCGTGAGATCGAGCCCCGTGTCAGGCTCTGCACTCAGTACAGAATCTGCTTGTCTCTCTCCCTCTGCTTCTCCCCTGACTCACATTCTCTCTCAATAAATAAATAAAATATTAAAAAAAAAAAAAGGAAAGGAAAGGTGTATATCTCTTTCTTTCAGACCACCCCCAACGTGTGATGTCGCCTTTCGCATTAACCCACCCATTTTATGGACAAGAAAATTAAGGCACCGGAGGGATATTTGTCTCCACGGTCTCGGAGCCAGAATTGCAGAAGCAGGCTGCTGCTTCAGCCACGGGCTCTCCCCTGTGCCTCCCTATCCGCCCTGCCCCTCTACCTGAGCTGACTTGTGCTCTACCTGAGCTGACTTGTGCTCTACCTGAGCTGACTTGTGCTGTTCTCCAACTATGTGTTGGTTGTACTTTCACCTATCAAGGACTCTGCGTGGCAAAGATCACTAGTTGCCTGGCCAGTATGTTTCCTCGCCTTCTTCCTTCCAACGAAAGCCCTCTTTTGGTCATTGGAAGTGGCAATGAGCCAGGCCAAATGAACGACCTCTCCCAGACTCCTTGCAGAAAGGGAACATGGCTCGTTAGGTGGCGATTCTAAGAAAACTCTTTCAAAGCAGTTGGTGCAGCGGTGAGGTTCTTTTCTGCCCTTCCCTCTGCCTCTTCCTTGATGCCTGGACCTTGGGTGTGATGGCTAGAATGGGAGCCCAGGCCAGACTGTGGACCCTGAGGGGACCCAAAGGAAGAAAATCATGCAAGGGCTGGCAGTGTGGAAAGACGGGAAAATCCTGCATCTTGAAAGGCTGAAGCTTCTACAGCAACCACAGGATTTCTTTTACACAAAAGCAAACAAACCTTCCCAACGATGGCCGTGTGGGTTTTAGACTATTCCTGAACCTCAGGCTCACTGAACCTCAGACTTGCTGATTCATTCTTCAAGAACGGGTTAACTCATTCCTTCTCTCGTCCAACAGATTTACTAAGTGTCAAGGAATGTTCAAGGCTCTGTGGAAATAGAACAAATGGGGAGCTCCAATCTCAAAGACTCTGTATGTTCTGCTTCTTCACTCCCACCCTACCCCAAGGGTCACCTGAGATCCAGGATGATGAATGACAGGGTTTTACTCCATGGCAGTTCACCTGGATTTTGGTGAGATCACCAGGCTTCACTTCTGAGCTCCCCGCTCCAGGCCTACAGCCTCCAGGAGAAGGCTGACTTATGCTCCTGGAAAGGAGAGCTCATCCTCTGGGCAGCCTCTCCCACCAGGGGACTCTCACGGCCACTTCCGGCCTAGATACCTTTGTGTGAAGCGCAAACCCACTTGAACTTGGAATGCCTATTAAGGAAGAGTGAGCCCCCCAAAGGACTGCCTTGGTCTGGCCCTTATTCAGAAAGTTTGCTACATCTTAGAAATATGTCCCTCCACTCTCATCTGTTCAATGTATCATCAACTTTTGTAGCTGTAAGGAATATTAAAGGTCATATAGCAACATATAACAAATCAATCTCTCTCTCGTTCTCAGGGAGGATATAGGGAAGTCACATAAATCTCTGGGCCCGCTCTTCCATCCATGTCTTGCGGTCTCCTCTAAGACACAGTTGGTCTGTTTTTCCTTCCTGTCCACCTCCCCCTAAACCTCTGGGGCTCTGAACACAGGAAGCACTCAAAAAGTAAGCGTTGATTCCACATAATCAGATCATCAGCCAGTGTGGTGGGGGTTAATAATCTTGGGTCGAACAGACCTGGGCTCAAAAATGGGCCTCATTTTCTTGTATGTAAAATGAGAGGAGATTATATTTACTTCAAGTTTTCATCTTAAATGAAATGGTCATGCCTGCCTGGCACATCATTGGTCCTCAGTAAGTGGGAGATATCCACTCATCATCCGCCCACCAAACATGCTTTTCCAAAATAATCTGGAGTTCAGAGCAGTGTAGTAAGTGTGGGTAACAGGAAAGAAGTAAACAGTATGGCCTTTAATTTAAGAGATCCTAATTTTGCCATCCAAGATAGAAGTTACAGGCATTTTTACCAAATAAGAAGGTACGATGGATTTCCTGTCAAAGTGTTCCCATAGCCATGGATCTCTGAAAACAGAAAATTAATTCTCTAACGAATTCTCCCATGTGATTTATCTCCGCAGTAAGCCACATCATGCCTTAGGCCCCATGCGCCTGGGGCAGTTCCTCACAGAGCCCGACCTGGAGATTAACAGAAATGATCTGCCCTGTAAATAAACAATGGCACACGGCAAGAGGCTAGCCTGGACCCAGGGATATAATTCTCGCTCTCTCTCCTGCTGGGCCCCCTGTTACTGAAGTTGACAAACACCAACATTCAGGGAAGGACGCCATTGTGACTCTCCCATGGTCCCGTGCGGAACGATGCTACGTTCCCAACAGGCCACCTGGGGGCGAGGATGAAGCGGTTTCCACCAATGTTTCCAGGGCTGTCTGAAAGATGAGGCAAGGGGAAGAAATCCCACCGTGGGGTTCAGAGCAAGGAGGAGAGGGCAACTTGCTCATGTATGTTGTGGGGGCTAATTTTCGGTATCAATGAGTATGGATTGTAGAGCTTAGGATGAAGTGGTTAAGATGGATGTATCCCCTGTGATCCATCATCCTGTGCTAAAGGAGGGGAGCTGAGAAGCCCTGGGAAAATTTTAAAAAGGGGGCTCTTCAAAATTTTATTGTGTTTTGTAAATAAAAAAGATGGCCTACTTATCATGTGTTTTGCTGAAGTTATCACAGTCAGCCTTCATTTCTTGAGTATAAAGGACAGTGTGAGGTTACAGAATAGTATTTGGGTCCTGGCATTCTTCACTCATCCTCTCTTCCAGTTGAGGAAGTCTCTGTGTAGAAAGCAATTGCCAAAAGGAAACAATGTATCACATTATTAATACAATCTAGGTAAGCATCCAATGACACACTCTTCTATCCCCAGTAGAGTTTCTCTTAGAAGCTGAATTGGAGCCTCTGGCTTAGGCTCAATATCAGATTGGAGCCTCCTACCTCCCCCCGTGGAATCATGAGATGCACTAGCAGACTTGACTTCAGGCTTTTAGAGGTACGTACGACTGATGAGCTAACTGATGAGCCCAACTCCTAGGCAAGTCACATAACATCCTCAGCCTCAGCTTCCTCTTTTATAAAATCATTGATACCATCTACACAAGACTCACAATGGCCTCACCACGCAGAGACTCTATCCTATGTTGTGCTGGAGGGCAAGAATCCTATCTGTCAAATTCTACACTGTTCTTCCAATGCCTAATACAGGACCTGGAACAGAGGGAGTGCTCAGTAAGTACTTCTTGAATGAACATTGCTCTAGGATCCATGAATCAAGTAGGTGCCTTCCTGACCAGGAGGGTTCGAATCTTGCCAGACTAGAGCTTGAGACCTGACATTCAGGAGCTGGCCCAATCCTCAGAACTCTCTCTTCGTCCTACTCAAGACCTCTCTCTCCTAGAGACTGCAGATATTTAGAAGAGACGCCATGTGAATAGATGCGGACTATTCACATACAATCCACATTGTTTATCCTCTAGCTCTGGCATATGTCTGCTGCAATTTAACACCTAGAGAAACTGTTTTTACCATTTAACACATTCTCTCCGAGGTGAAGTGGAGAAAAAGTTCACTATCCAACACTAAATACCTCCAGAGCTCTTCCCAATTCCTTCTTTGCGTTCTCTACACTGGGCACACAGACACAAGCATACCACATAGCCAGCCTCTAGCCATCTCTAGACCATTCCCTTCTCTTCCTTAGAATCCAGACACACCCCTTTCGGCTAGCCAGGTTATTCTGTACCAAACATGCTCAGTGTGGCGACCATGTATGCAACCCATCTTCGGCTTGTGCATTTGTCCTATGCTCTCTTATGTCTGTTCACGCTATTTTCTTGGGTGGGAGGTATTAATGGCTGTTTCTCGCATGTTCCGCATAGCTGAACACCGAACAGGGAAACCTTCGTGAGCCACAGATAATGAAGTGACAATGCTCTTGTTCCACAGTTCTTCAGAGGAAGTCTGTATCGTAAGTGGTTATAGGGACTAAGGGAAAAAGGATATCACTCTGCTTTTGAGATCTGAATTCACAGTTACCTCTGTGGTTGGAACCAGGGCCTAACGGAAGTAGCTGAGGTTTGGGGCACTGGGGTGGCTCAGTCAGTTAAGCATCCGACTCTTGATTTCAGTTCAGGTCTTGGTCTTAGGGTCATGGGATCGAGCCCTGCCTCAAGCTCAGAGCTCAGCGCGGAGTCTGCTTGAGATTTCTCTCTCCCTCTCCTTCTGCCCCCCCCCCATCCCCCAGCATGCACTCTCTCTACATAAATAAATAAAATCTTAAAAAAAAAAAGTAGAGGTTTGGCAAACTCCCGTATGTGAATTCAGTCGTACAAATGACAACAGAATTGTAAACAGATGCAATTGCTCATATAAAGTGATAAAAGGACACACACCAAATGTTAACAGTGGTTTTCACTGGGATTACTGGAAAATCTCATTTTCTTCTCGGGGCTTTTCTTTTCCCAAAATTTCTATAGTGGATACAGATTCCTTTTATAATCCCCCAAATAAAGTGTTATTTAAAAAGGTAAACTAGGGGGGTGCCTGGGTGGCTCAGTCGTTGAGCGTCTGCCTTTGGCTCGGGTCATGGTCTCGGGGTCTTGGGATCAAGCCCCGCATCAGGCTCCTGGCTCAGTAGGGAGCCTGCTTCTCCCTCTCCTCCCTGCTCATGCTCACTCTTGCTCTCTCTCTTTCTCTCTTAAATAAATAAAATCTTTAAAAAAAATAAAAATAAAAAGGTAAACTAGCTGGTTAAAATTAATTCCAAGTGTATACACCTAAATCGGGCTATCAGAAGGGTCACTTGGAGTGGCTATGTGAACTCATTAAAAGGACAGACTCTGGAACCGGGCTACTTGGGTTCAAATCCCAGTTCTGCCCCTTCCTAGCTGTTGTGAACTTGGGCAAATTTTTTACCTTTCTGTGCTTCAGTTTCCTTATCTATAACATAAAAATAGTAGTATCCTCCTTAAAGAACTGGTGTGAGGTTTAAATGAGTTAATATATAAGAAAACCCTCAGAATAACGCCTAGCACGGAGCAATTCCGTATTTGCTATTGCCATTCATTGTCATGGTCCCACCACTGCTCAAAATGTTTTCGGGCGTTGGTGGTATAGTGGTGAGCATAGCTGCCTTCCAAAATGTTTTTGGAACCGCCTTTTGGAAGCGTTGTATTCAGGGTCTTAAGCACATTCCCCTGAATCACTTTGTGTGGATACAGTGGGATCCCATTTCCTCCTTTGAGGAAGTGCTAATTCTTGAGAGCAATCAAGCTTATTTGGGGTTCAAAATAAGGTGTGCGTATGAAGTCAAGAACTTAATGCTCCTGCATTGTTCATCTACTGCCTATGAAGAATTCCAAAAAACACACGCTGGATACACACCCAGACAGTTCAGCACCATCTAGGACTTGATCAACCCTTGGCTAACTAATAGGTTGGGTTTCTGCTAGCAAGAGGCTGAAAAATAAATTTGAATTATGAGACCTCTTCATTCAATCGATCCTGAGGGCTTTACCGACTAGCCTACAACCAACAGGCAAATTTCATAAAAGGCTGATTTACATTTAAATCCAAGCCTTTTTTCTCCTTCAAAGTTGCTGATGCCAAGTTTTAAGTATGAAATGTCATTGTTTTCATACAAATATTCCCAAACATTACCAGTTGTCATTTTGGCATTAAATAAGTTTGCGGCATTAACAATGATAACATTAGCATTTTAAAAAGCGTTAACATCATTGTTCTTCTGTAAATTATTGCAGGCTCAAATTACCCTACACAGACTCTTTAAAAAAAAAAAATTAATGGGGCACTGGCATCAAAGCCAGTTAGGGCTGGATGAAAGGAATAGCAGTTACCTCCTTCATGGTCCCAGCAAAAGGACCATAATGGTCTCGTACTAGCCCAGTTATCGCCCTACAGGAACAACATGTGGCAATGGTGTGTCCCACCGTGTACATAAATAAGTGAACAAAAAGTGCGTTAAACATTCTTTTCCCAAGATGCAAGGGATTTTGATAAAATCTAACTGGGTTGTCACAAAGGAAAAGAATTCTCTGTGTTCCTAAGTACTGAATTCTTTACAAAAACATTTTCCATTTTTTTTTTTTTTTAAAAAGGTTTCAGTGATCTAGCATCTTGGGGAATATTGTGTTCCATGTAAATGATTTTGCAAAGAAATTTAAGTAGATCTCTTTATGTCTCCAAATGTCATCTGTCATCTTTCTGGGGGAAATCCTTTAAAATCGTGTTACCTGTGCCCTTAAATTCCCTAACCAGATAGTATTACTATTCTAGACCTCTAATACTGAAACCAAAAGGGCAAAGCAGCATGGTGAATAAGAACACAAACTTAAGAATGGAATAAATCTAGGTTCAAATCCTGATTCTGCTGCCATTGATTACATGTGAGAGCTCAAAGTTACTCTCCCTCTCCCCCTCTCTTAAGACTCATTTAACTCCTCTTCTAAACAAAGATTAATAATCGAAATCACAGGATCACTTTTAAAATTAACAAAAGATGTTTCTAGGTTAGCACAGTGACTGGCAAAGCACAGGGGCTCCAAAGAAGGGAGCTACTATTATTCTAATCGAGTGAGCTACTAAATGTGTAGGACTGTCCCTATGGGGTCTATAGGACTTAGGGTAAATGGCCTCAAGTTGCGAGTTCCTTTATAGAGGGTCTGTGATAGCCTAACTATTCTTAGTTTTTCCTTTATCATCAGGCTGTCCTGCCTTTAGCAGTCTTCCCATTTTTAATTTGCTGTGAACTGGGGAACGAGATACAGCTGATAAATGAAGTCAGAATTGGGGGCTACACTGAGGTGTCCCCTAGGACTCAGAAACAATGTCCTCCCAGAGTTAAACTTCAAAACCAACAAATAGGCAAATTAATCTTACAGACACAATGGCTCTCAAGCCAGAAAGCTATTGTAACCCAGTCTGACTTTATTAAAACAGTAGCTATATGATGTTTTAGTGGGAGGGGAGGAGTGTGCTCAACCACAAAACCCCAAGAAAGGGGAGTCAGTGACAGATATGGACAGTGTCCAAGCCCTGGCGAGGGGAAACTTTAGCGAGGGGACTTCAAGGATCAAGACCCCATTGGTGGGGCACCTGGGTGGCTCAGTCGTTAAGCATCTGCCTTCGGCTCAGGTCATGATCTCGGGGTCCTGGGATCGAGCCCCGCATCGGGCTCCCTGCTCTACGGGAAGCCTGCTTCTCCCTCTCCCACTCCCCCTGCTTGTGTTCCCTCTCTCGCTGTGTCTTTCACTCTGTCAAATAAATAAATAAAATCTTAAAAAAAAAAAAAAAGACCCCACTGGCAAGACTTTCTTAAATAGAAAGGGATACGGGGAGTCACAACCTGAAGGTTTCAAATACTAAGTGCATATGGAGATTATTCTTGTAGTGGAGCGCCATTTGTTCGTTCACTCAATATTTATTGGGCAACCACCTTTCTCGCCTGGACCCCTTCCATCTCCTTTCTTCTGAGTCCATGTCACCAAGCAACCTTCTAGTTGTGTCTGGCTTCCTGGGTAGATGCCCCTATGGGAGGAGAAGGCACCGGCCATGCTCACATTCTAAGCGACAGGACTGTTTCCCAGGATGAGCTAATAAATGGGCATTATTTCATTGCAGATCAGTCTCACGAGCTTGGTTAAAGTGCCTTTACCCACAAGAAATGAACTCACTGAGGTGCTGACAAATTATCCAAGCCTGGAAACCTAAGGGCTAGGCCACGACCAGGTAAATGCATGCCTTGGGGTTCCCCTGGGTGTGATGTATTGGGACTGTGTTCTGACTCTGGACAGTGATGGGGGACAGTGTCTGGGGTTAGACTGGGGGCTGGTCTTGCCATTCACACTCTGGTTTCCCCTAAGCTGGTTACTTAACCTCTCCGAGCCTCTTTTTTCTCTCCTACAAAACGGGATGAGAGTCCTTCAGAGTTCTATTTTGGCTCAGTATTGAAACAAAAGCAGCAAACGAGCAGGTCTGCTGAATTCAAAACACCAGGCTCCCCTCCTCTCCCGTTCCCCGTGCTCCGGTCCTGACGGATGGGTCCCCCCCCGCCATTCAGTCACCCATCCGAGGAGCATGCAGGGCTCTTGTCGACTCCACTGCCCAGGGAAACCTGGGCACACGGGCTCTCTGGCACATGGCACACCACACTGCGGTGCCTTCTTCTGCCTTCGTAGCAAACGGTGCCTCAGCCGATGTGGTGACAGTTTTATGGGAGCCACTGCTCCTGTGGAATAATTCTGTTTACTTCACAACAGCCACCTGGACATCTGCCCACTCCTCAGCCAACACAAAGGCATCATGTGCTTCGAGGATCCACCGTCTGAGACCATCTTGTTAATAACAGAATTGTTCAGATCTTAGTGTTGTCTCGTCTATGAAAGAAACATCCTTCTAAAACACGCAAATCGAATGGTGTTCGGAGACTGTATTAACCACCTTTATTGCACTCCAAAGAACAACTCGAGACACATGTAGAGAGTGGATTTTCAGAGAGATGTTTCCTTGACCCAGTTACATTTTTATTCAGTGAAAAAAGTTGACATTGAGACAAAAATTATCGTAAAATTGTGCAACAATATAGTAAAATCTTCAGCAGAAATCGGTGATTTGGAAACGTATCAAGGCAATTGAAATCATAAATGCCTAATTTCACTTTGGAGAGAAACAAGTATACAGTGTTCCACTTTAAGTAAGAGCAGAGTAGGCCTTTATTTTGCTGCCAATACTTTGATTTTGCCTAAAGTTTCTAATAATTCATAACAAGAGTCTTTAAATGAGAAATGACACGGGAGGACATCTGAGAATAATGCTCCACTTGGGCACTCATACTTGTTTTCACTGGCATTAGTACACATGAGACGAATACCATTCTTGGGTTACTTGGCTCTGAGGATTTAATTCCTAATATGGCTGCTCAAAATTAGTGGGCAGAAACATATACACAACTTATCCTCCCTCAACCCACATTCGATGGTGGTTCCCATTCTGAGAACGAGCTCATTGTCCGTGTACCCAACTATCCATCTCTCTTGCTATCTATTCCATATCTCAGTCTTGCATAGAAAGTAGTCTATATAAACTTAATGCACTGGCTCTTATTACATAAAAATTGTACCTGAAAGGCAGCACACACTCCAGTTAATAAAAATAACAGACTAGGAATGTTAAGATACAATCCCAACAAAGTGAAGATTCTGCACAAAGTTTTAAGAGTCAATTCTGAAAATCAATATGGAGATGGTATTCAGTTGACTTATCTCCCAGAACCCTTCTCTGACGGGTCTCCCAGCTCTGTCGAAGGAAAAATCTTCTCGGGGATTCACCATGCCCCCCATCAGTAGGAAAGTGACCAACCAAACCTAACAAGATGAGGTTTCTGCCCTTAAGGAAGTAGCGGGACTATAATCTTACAAGATGGAGTGACCATTGGGTGGATATTTGAAGACAGGATTCTCCAAGGGGAAGTGGGCGATTATCTCTAAGAGCCTCGCCACACCATCGCTCTCCCCAGTTCCCCCCAAAACAGCCACTGTGTGAGAAGGGGTACATTCCTTAAATGGCTGAAGCATAGCTTAATCTAGTAGGCCAGGATGATGGGCAGGAGAGAACACAGAGCTGTGTGTCCCACACCTGTCCCACCCAAAGGTCCCGAGGGATACAAGCAGAGGTGGAACCCCAGGAATCTCTCTTCCCAAAGTCCAAAGTTTCAACCAGTTACCCAGCATCATAACCTTGTACCCAGTATGCCAGGGCAGCCAGTAATTACTGGAACTTCTCACATGTCTGGAAATGTCTGCATAGCTGTGGCTCCTCCCTGGACTCCTCTGCAGATTTCTGTCATTTCATCCGCCTGGACCCGTGTCTCACAAGGCTCAAGGGGCGTTCAAGACATAAAGGGGCAAAATCAGCCTCCAGAGAAAATCTGTACACAATCCCCCTGCCTGCAAAATTTTAGTGGTCTGTTAGTGGTGCACCGTGGTCCACGTGGATGTGGGCTTCTGACATTCTAATGTGCGCTGGGAGAGAATAAAACCTTTTCCCTGCACAGTGTGAACTTCTGAGGTGGCATCTTCAACGAGGTACAAAAAAGCCCCTTCTTCACAAACAGAGGCTCCGATTGGTCACAGTGAAGACAATTATCTGGTCACTTTCAAAGGCTGCACATACTTTCTGTCCTCATCTCCTAAGGTCACTCCAACCTCTGGACTCTCGCAGACGACACACACATACACCAAAACCCCACAAAGCTATGCAGAGGGAAGGAAGAGTGCGTGCTTGAAAAGTTCATAAAAATATACAATTTACATGTAGCTGCATCTACCTAGCTTAGTCTTCAGAAACTTAGCTCTTCTGTGTATATAAAATACTCTAGCCCTAAAAGGCTGCTTTTTCTCAAACAGCACAGTGGCGTTTTCCAAGGAGAGGGGCGATGGCCAGTCTATACAGTACTTACTGTGCACTAAGCTTTGGGAGGCACTGGTAACAAGAACTGGATGCTCAGAAGTGTCTCCAGTTGCCGACTAGAGACACAAGCTCTGTAGAAAGGCTTGCCTATGGAATAATGGAAAATAACGTCTCAGAGCCTTTCAGATCAGCTTTTACGAATGCCAACAAAAAGTTGGCAGAAAAAGAAAAGGAGAAAATATACTTTCTGGTGGTTCAATTAAATGACTCTGCCTCCCACCAGACTGTTAATCTTTCAGCTACTTAAAGAACTTTACGAAAGGGGTGGGGGTGGAGGGTAGCGCTTGGAGCTTTGAACAAAACCCCAAGACAAGATAAAGCCAAAGAAATTCCATTCTTTACAAAAGTCACAAAGGAAAGAGAGGGGAAGAAGGGAAAAAAAGGCTGGAAGGAGGCTCATTATGACCACCGCTTGTTATAATAAAACAGAGCCTTACCCACACGACATACTACATGTCTACAGTTGAAAATACTCCTCATTCAAAATATATATATGTATATATATATATATAAATTAAAATTTTTAAAACTAAAAAATTTAATTGGCTCTTTGTTTTCCAGACTATCACTAGATAGAACAAATCTATATTCTCACCCAAGAATGATACTTTTGGTTAAAAGAAAGCAAATACTTGTGAGAAGGTGATACGGCGCACCTCAGAGGACATGGGGTCTTTACAAAGCTTGCATATAAAGGACACATATTCGGAAACATGACTTTGGAATATGCCCCGAGCTCCCTGCTTCTCAGCTGAGAGGTTCTGCGGTGAGGCTCCTACGGGAGTCACAACAGCGCTGGATGTCGGCGTCTACGGCGCTAAGTCTAAAGGGCGGGCATCGGTCCACGATGGTCAAGTGGCCATGATGTGAATACTGGGGTGGCATTTAAAGGCGTAAGGGATAAAAGCTCAGCTTGTTTTATAGAGAGAATAAGCTCTAGTGTTGCCGCGACTGTAAATTGGATAGAATGGTCTCAAATTCGTCCACCTCCTGTATCTCTGTCGGAGTGAACAGCACTCTTTAAACTGGGCAGGGGTGCAGGGGAAGGAGGTGGAAGGAAAGGAAAAAAAAAAAAGAGAAGGCACTGACCCAATTCAAAATGACTGCATATATCAGGTATACAGTTTTAAAGACAGTAAGTGGCCACCTCAACACAAATAGAAAACTCTACATTCACGCCTGGGTGGCTCAGTCGGTTAAGCGTCTGCCTTCAGCTCAGGTCATGATCCCAGGGTCCTGGGATCGAGTCCCGCATCGGGCTCCCTGCTCAGCAGGGAGTCTGCTTCTCCCTCTGCCTGCCGCTCCCCCTGCTTGTGCTCTCTCACTTGCTCTCTCAAATTAAAAAAAAAAACCTTTACATTCAAGATTCTTCAGTGGTAAGGAAAACAAAAGATTGGCAAAGGACAAATTAGGTACTCTATCTGCCAGTGTATCTCCCGTGGCACAGACCTAGTACTCTCCCACAAGCAGAGTCATTTGTTGTGGTGACCACGACACCAGGGTATAGTGCAGCTGTGTTCCCATCTTGCAGCAAGGAGAGCTACGTCTTGTGCAGAGGCGTAGACGGTAAGATTCCAACCATTAACATAAGAGAAGAAGCTGTGGCTTGCAGGGCCTTCCTGAGCTGCAGCTGTTTAACTGAAACTGAGCAATGATTCAGTGTGCTCTCCTGCCAAATACCACTATGTGACACACGAGTGAATAAAAACGGACTGTTCCGGAATGGCAACAAAACTGCTTCTGTTCCCCACCCCTCAACCCTGCGACCCCTCATAACGTGCAGAGTCGGATGACCACGAAAGCCCTGCCTTATACAGAGTCCCAATAAATTAACAAATTACAGAAAAGAACCTTCCCCCATAATACACACAAACACTTTCATACAAACTAAATCCAAACAAAATTTAAAATTTGAGCACACTTTCAATGGGGGGGGGTGGGAGGGATTCCACCCATCACCCTCTCTTGAAGTTTTTATTAAGTACATTTCTGTGTCTTAGAAAAATAAAAAGAATGGCCAATTTGTTGAACCAAAATTATCTCACAGACTTAAAAGCATGCCCAGCAAGCACAGCCCTGTAAGACTACATTAATATGAAATCAAAGCAATTTGGTTACTGAAATCAACCTGGTTTGAAGTTCACAGTTGATTACTACAAAGTTTATTCATTCCTTGCTTTCCTTGTTTTGTTGGTTTTGTTTTTGTTTTTGGCCCATATAAAAATAACATATTGCAACTCAAAGTGCATCTTTTAAAATAAACCATCAACTATCTTTATCAAATAAAATATTTACACCATTTGGTTTCTAGTGAGGACAGCTTTCAGGCTATCACCATGGGGACGTCATCTGAAAATCCAGTTATCATGGGAGCATCTTCATCATCCTCCCCTAAAGGCAAAACAGTCGGTCCTTGGTGAGTTCCAGCGCACCTGCGCCCAACCCCAACTCCCACCGCTCCGCCCCAGCCACCCCCGACACCATCGCGAGCCCCAGCCTGGAAAATTGGGACCGCAGCCTACCAGGCGCAGTGGCCAAAGCTGAAACCCAGCTCAGCTCCCCCACTGACACTCTTGAGTCCACTTCTCCCCCATCAATGGGTGGTCAAGCTTATCTTAATGATAGCTTGAACTTAACCAAGTGAAGAAAGTAAATCTCGCAGGAAGGAGAATCTTATTACCTACGGGTGATTTAGCTTCCCTAATTTGAATTATCCACACCCTATGTTAACACAGTGGAACCTCATAGTCTGTTTTCTCCTCTGAACCCACACTGCTCTGAGGGTAGGGATCTTAGGGGGGTTTAAGCTTTTTGAGGACAGCTTCCCAGACTAATGGATGTCCCCTTGTGGCCCCTGGTACAATCCTGTGCAAATAAGTTGTGATCCACATTCAGTGATCACTGTGTGGTATCATCATGGGTCAAACTCCTTTTGCCCCCAGTAACAGAAGCAAAGAATGCACCCCATTCATGCAAGGCAGACCAAATACTTGTACGAAGCAAGACAGGAAACTGAGAAGAAGAAGGAGCAAAGCTAATATCAAATAATCAATGAACGGGGAATTCACAAGTACTTTACAAACCAAAAAAATTATAACTGGTTTACAGAAAAAATAGGTATGTAAAATGACATTTAGCAATCTGCGTTTGGGGAAGACCCCCAAACACACCTAATTTATTATATTAAGTGGTCTACTAGCCCTATTAGCAGTTACTAAGTTGAGCACGTAGACATTTTAAAAGGGATCTTTCTTTCTTTTTTCCATACCACGTTATGGATACATGAAAGAAGAATGGCCGAGGAGGTTTCACTAGCTATCAGAAAGACAGACAGCCAGATGGAAAGGCCGTCTTTGGACAGAAGTCATCTGGGAAAGCGTGACTTTTTTTCTCTTGACTAGGCTCTTCCAAGATGTCAGACCTCCAGGTCCATGAAGGATGAGAGGGCTTGGAAATTCTTGAAAATCTGCTGATACTTTGGGAGTATCCAAAGCCCAGGGCCTTCCTATCCTTCCTGTACAAGGCAAGCTCCTACCAGTTCTTGCACAAGACCACTCCCGGTCTCAGGCCGGGACCACACCGCGGAAGAGACTACAAGTATTTTCGTATAGAAGCAAGTTCAAAGCAAAGGGCTCCAACTGGTTTAACCTAAAGCAGTGAGATCACTGGTTAACGAGTCACTCCTCGAGTGTCAAAAGATGAGCTTAACATAGGTATTTCCTAAGCAAGGAACCGGCTTTGCAGGGGTCCGCGCTGGGAGGAAGCACCAGGGCAGCCTGCCCCACTCACCCAGGTCGTCCCCCGAGGAGAAGATGGCCGAGCCCAGCCGGGAGCTGTAGTGGCTATTGGCAAAAGCAGTGAAGCTGTTCTGCAGCCTCCGATGCTTGGTGTACAGGACCGCAAACCCAACCCCCAGGCTCAGCAGTATCAGGAACAGGATGGGCACCACCACGGCAGCAACATCAGTAGACCTGGCAGCCCGGAACGCTGATGCGTCCCCACCTGCCAAGGCAAGAGGCCAACACAGTAAGCCTCAGACGTCAGGGCGGGAAAACGGACCAAGCAACTTGGACCCCCCCGCCCCCACCAAAAACGCTACTCGTCGGCAGTGACCCAAGCCACCTGCCTGGTGTGGCATGTTCCTGCACGTGGCGCCTGTTTCCCGACGCCTTGCCACGAGCTGACAGCCCACGGGCCTTGTGCATGCAAATACGGTAATTACATTAGCCTCCTAATCACAGCCTTGTTGTTTATTTAGATAATCTCTTGGAAGGGAGACCTTTGTTGGGGTATCAACATTGATTTCATTAGCATTATTACTTAAGACCACTTGCTTGCCTTACATAAGAGGATGTGAAATCAGACCACTAATTAACGAGATTGCAATTATTTCCCCCTACTTGGCACCAAAGTCACTCTGAACTGCAATTACCTGAAGCTCCATTAAGTGATACAAATGAGATTCCTTTACTGCAACGCTGACTTAACAGCTCATGAAGTTTTATGAGTTTGTTTTTTTACTTAGATGAAAGAGAGAAAGAACATTTCCATACACATTTCACATTTTTAAAATGCTCTTTGCAAAGCCAGTTAGGTGTCTATGACCTAACAATGATGCTCACTTGCCCATGTCTTAAACAAATTCCAGCTCTATGATGATGTGCTGGCAGATCTGCCCCAATAGGGCTCTAGGGCAAAGCTATCCCCCTGTTGGGTTTGGGCCGGTCTTAAAAAATCCTGGGGAAAGTCTGAGCCTGAGGGCAGGAAGTGGAACTTGGGAGTCAGTTTGAGCTACAGAAGCACAGTGGACTTTTCAGGTCCCATAAGGAGCCTCATCAGGCTTGAGGTCATTCCCTGGGATAGGGCCAAGTGGTATGGGCCAGGCCTGTGCCTCATGGGGAAGGCTCAGTAGCTACCCAGGGACTCATCCCAACCAGATGTTCATCGAGATGGGCCGGAGAACAGCCATTTCTTGCAAGCCCAATCTAACAACTCAATATCCATGCCTTTAATTTCTCTCATTATTGACCTACCAGGAAAAGCTGGGGCAAGATCTTATGTCGTATGTCCCAACCTAACCCCAGCTGTGAAGTGGTAAATTAGGGGATGCTCTTAGCTGGAGCAGTCAGGAGGAACCAGTGTGGTGCAGGAAACAGGAATGAGTAGACACCCCTCTCCCCCCGACACCCCACTTCTGAGGGGACCCAAACATCAAGGGACAAGGCAGAGACTAACCGAGGCCTCACAGAGAGATTCTTTCTGCTTGACAATCTCGGTTTTATAAAAGCAACACTTTTTTCCAAAGTCTATTTCACAGTCACTAATTGGTTTTACTTAAAAAGGAGGCTCTATTTAGGAAACGCTAGGTTAACAAGACTTTTGTTGTCTGTTTTCTGGAAGACCTTCTCAGAACCTCTAGTATGCTATGATTCTCCAAAGGGAAGCGGTTTGCAAGGTTTTCCTTTTAGGGAGGTGCCTAGGAAGCATGACATGTCGGAGCATACAACTCTAATGCAAGATTTTGGCTTGAGCGTTGGTGAATTCCTGGCTGGGAGTAAATGCTACGAAAAAAGGCAAGTGGCAAAACGTCTGTTGATATCCTGGCCAAGGTACTTTACACAATACAAGCAGAATTTCTGTGTAAAGGAAAGGTTCGTCTCCACCATCAGCATGACCCAGCACTGATATCTGTCAGTGTTCAGAAGACAAGACGCCAGGCCAAATTCAGGTTCTGCTCTGGACCGACAGCTAAGAATGGGGGAGGCTATAAAATCAGTTACTCTATGGGAAGGAGATTATTTACTGACTTGGAAGAACCACAGGTTACATTAGCATATTGGAGGCTCTGAAAAGTCCTGCAAAAGACAAACACTAAAACTCACACTCAACCTAGTCTTTCCCGAGCAGAATCTCCTTTTGAAACAAAACCTATTTTTTTTAATTTTTTATTGTTATGTTAATCACTAAACAAAACCTATTTTTAACCCATTCCCTTTCTTGAGCTTTACATTCAGAATGTGGTCACTTTGTAACCCCAGCTCCTCACAGCACACCTGGCTCAGGAGGTATTTGTTAAATCAGTGCCTGATTAAATTGATGCGTAAGTGATTTTCTTTTAAACTGAAAGAATATTTTATTTTTTTATTTTTTTGAGAGAATATTTTAAATACACTTTAGAAAGACAAATCTTGGGGTGCACAGGTGGTTCAGTCAGTTAAGCATCTGACTCCTGGTTTCGGCTCTGGTCATGATCTAAAGTCCTGCGTAAGGCTCCTCACTCAGCAGAGTCTGCTTGGGATTCTCTGCCTCTCCCTCTGCCCCTCCCCCTGCTCTTGCACACGTGCGTGCTCTTTCTCTCTCTCAAATAAACAAAATCTTAAAAAAAAAAAAAAAAAAGACACAAATTCATCAAACCATGCTACATCCTTCATCAATTTCCCCAGAACTGAAGACGGAAACTGGACCCATGAGTGACTTACCGGACCCCAGCTCATCATATAGCAGGACAGCAGGCTCTCCACAAATCTGGCTGCCAAAAAGGCATCTTGCTTGCACAGTGAAAGTGTAATTATGACCCAATTTCAGGTTGGAAATTTTAAAGAAATTGTCAGTAGTATTCCCAAGGTAAGCGGAGATATTCATGGCACTATCAAACATGTGTATCTCATAGCCCTGAAAACAAAGACACAAGAGATTGTTCAGGATGTTAAATAAGGAATCTGACCGCTTCTATTACTGGTTCCAACTTTATGTGAGCTCCTTATTGCAGGCTTTTATAGATGCTAAAGCACTTTGGTTTCCTTACTAGATCTTTTTACATTACCACTGAGATACTGGATTCAGAAAATGGTAATTTTCCCATCCCAAATGTCTCAAATAACTACCATGCCCACTTATGAGCTGCAAAGTGGAAGTGAAAAGCGTAGCCCTAATAAAAGCCATTTTAACAAATATTCCAGTACACATTCAAAGTTCTGGTCAACAGTCCAGATTAATATTAAATGCCACAAAGAATCTGGACAAGTCAGCAATAGTTCACCGTAATGGGATTTGACTAATAATAAATCCAAGTCACAGTGGACTCCAGCAGTGGGGTAAGAAAAGTCAGGACATTTCTCCGTAGAACAGTGTGTGGGAACTCCATCTGCAGCCCACAGCTCGCTCACCAGCTCCTTGAGGCTGATGGTGGCCCCAGACCAACCTGGCCTTGAATAGAAAGCCCTTCAAGATCGGGCTGGGATCAGAACTGACTACTGGACTTCTCTGCTAATCTCTAAGTATTCCAGTGTCAAAGCTACCAACTTCCACCCCATCAACATCAAAAAAAAAAAAAAAAAAAAGACCTCCTCTCTTATCTCTATCCACATACTGGGCCCCACTGCATACTCACGGTCTCTTGGTCCCCATTCCACTGACCTGTCTAGTCTCTGAACTCTAAGCTTGGGGGGGGGGCAGGGAGAAGGACGTGCCACCTGCTTATGCGCAAACCCCCCCTCTCCTGGGAGTGAAGTATTGACCTGCCATCTCAACCTGAAAGCCAGGCTTCCACCACCTCGGAGGGATCCCTGATGACAGCCGGCTGCCAAACTGGGCCTCCCAACGCCTCCTGCCCCGAATCCCATCCCTGCATTCTCCATTATAAACTGGCATTAGTTATTCTCTATTTAATAAACAGTTGCTGTAGAACATTTGCCAAATACATAAAGGTATAAAGAAAAACATTTAAATGACACAAACATCAACCACTTATTTAACTAGTCTTCTTCTGTTGGACATTAAAGTTGTTTCTTCTTTCTTACCATCAGAAATAAAACTGCCCTGAACAGCCTTGCACATAAATTCGTGATGTACATCGTTTCCTTAGAATAAGATCCTGAAAGAATTGCTGGGTCAAAGGGTGTGAACGCTTTTCATGCTTCTGATACACATTACCAAAGTGCCTTATGGAAGGCATTTCCAATGCGTATTTCCAGAGTGCTAATCTCCCCAACTACAACTCATACTGGTGATACTCTTTCCCTAAAACTTAGCCTGTTTAATGTGAAAGTGTCCTATCTTTGTGGTTCAGATTATTAGTGAGGTAGATCCTTCTTTTGCTTATGGTTACTGTAGTTTTTGTTTTGTTACCTGTACCTTTTTCAAAATCAGAATATTTCTGTTTTGAACTGCTTTGAGAGCTTTCTTTATATCTGTATATATTAACCATTTACAAGTCACAGTTGGAAGAGTTGCGAGAATTTTCAAGTTTTAATCTAGCTGTTTCTGGCCTTACACTGTGACTGTTTACAAACCTAGCACCCTTTGCCACCACCGAACCCCAAAATAGCCACAGCTGATTCACGGGGTCTCTATAGCTCCTGCTTTGTTGACCCTGGGGACAAGCCAGGTCCACTCAAGAATCTGTCCACCTTTGGGTGGCAGATCTGTTCCCAGGTGACGCTCTTCTTCTCCTCCTGCCTTCTGCTGTGAATACAGTAATTTGGTCTGCCGATGACAAAACAAAATAGTGTTTTCCGTATGTCAAGAGACTATCTTCAAGCACTTCCTGCCCCCTCAAACATCACTGGAAAGAAACTGCGAGGCCAGGTTGAGACTGTTCCAGGCACGGGGGCCACAGCCCTGCTCTCAGACTGCGGCTATGAAGGATGGGGCCCTGGTTCCGATCGATGCTGAGCCCCATCTAGCTTCAGAAGGCACAGCATGGGCTCCAGCCCATTCCCGTCTTTAGGGAAAGACAAGTTCAGGAATGAAAAGTGCTTAGTGCAAAGATTCTCATCTTTAATGGGCAGTACAACCATTTCACTAATTAGCAAGCCCACAGAAAATGGTCCTTTAATTCTCAGGTTCACTCCCCTGCCCTATTCTTTTTCCCCTATCTATGCCAGCATGCTGTTAACGAGCTCATCTCTAAAACTGCATTTCAATTAGATTCCCAAAGTCATTGAGAAGAAGGGAGGAACTCACCCTGCTTTCATTAAAATGCTTTTCCTTCAAAGCTAGACTTTTCCAAAACAGAAGAACGTGGTCATTTTCTGTTATGATTTTTAAGGCATCAGGTGCAGATAATGAAACTGAAAATTAAAGATGAAACAATATAGTTAGTGGCTATATACTGGAATCACGGTTTTCTTGTCTGTCATAGAGAGATTAGATAAATGCTAACTTGAGGGGCGCCTGGGTGGCTCAGTAGGTTGAGCATCCAACTCTTGGTTTAGGCTCAGGTCATGATCTCAGGGTTGTGAGATCGAGCTCTGTGTCAGGCTCTGTGCTGAGCGTGGAGCCTGCTTGGGATTCTCTCTCTCCCTCCCGAACACCCTCTGCCCCTCCCCCCACCCCGCTCGCACTCTTGGTCTCTAAAAATAAATAAATAAAATATTAAAAAAAAGAAAAAATGTGCTAACTTGAAAGGCTAGGTTAAGAAAGAAATAAAACACTCGTGTTGCTTAGCATAGAGCCTAGCACATGGTAGACACTCGAATTGGCATCTCTTTTGTTGTTATAATACCTTTAGCCAAGAAATTTGGACAGTACCTCATTTAGTGGTCCTCAGAGCCACCGATGGCCAAAACCAAATTGGGTGGGGGAGAAAGGGAAGGGAAGGGATGGGATGGACCACGGTTTCCTAGCCTTGCTGGACTTCTGCTCTGGTTCCGGTCTGCTTTCCTGCTCTCCCTAGGGGCGCCCACACGGCCGGCCTGGTGGGGCTGAGCCTCCGTCCCAGACACTCTGACACTGTCTGCTGCTGCCCAAGTACCCAAGCTCACTACCTGCTTTCCGAACCACAGTCTGACTGCCGAGCCAACCGCGGGCTGGGAGCAAGGCCCCTTCAATCCTACTGCGCAGTTACTGGTCTCCCTCCTTGGCTACACATCACCCTGCCTCGAGGAACCATGTGATTTCAGCCCAGGTTCCCATCCTTGGCTTTCGAGGAAAATGCTCAATTTTATTTCCTAACTCTTTTGGGTATTCCTGCTCTTCTCCCCCACAAGTGTCAAAACCAGCTAGGCAGGAGAGTGAAAAGAGACACAGCATACCCCCAGTCCACCACCCTGCCCAGGCACTGGAAGCCCACCCCTCCGGGCCCGCTGTGGATACTGAAGGGGGTGTTTGTACTTCCTGCTGTTAATGTCTAGGCGTCCTAGCAGCCCTGCGGGCCCCTTGCTGTGTGGGAAGGACCCTAATCTCTCTCCCGTTTACCTGTGGTGATTTTTATACTGGAATCTTTGCTCATGTTCCCCAGTTGGACAACGATGTGGTATTTCCCTCCAGGTTCCAACTTGGTAAGGGTGTACTCCACAGTACTGTTGCGGGATTTTATTTTGTAGCTTCTGTCACTCTTTCTTATTAGATCTTTGACAGCAATTGCATATAACTGGGACAAGAAAAAGAGACCTTAATGGTAATCAGAAACTCCGTGCTTTTTCACTCTTTGCAATTCAGTGGCGAACGATGTAACCTAAGTGTATCAGGGGCTGTGACCCATAGCAACCACCTTCTGAGCCCTGCAGCCTGACTCTGTTCTCTGAAAAGCCTTTGGGGTGGCCAGGTCCAGACTTGGAACAAGCACTCACTCCCAGAACTGTGCACAGAATTACCGATTTGACCCAAAAAAATGAGCCTAGGGAAAGTCACATTTATTGTGGTGTCCACAGACAGGTTGGAACAGGCAAGAGCAATTCAAATTCAGTGTTCAGTGTGTCTCCCCAGCTGTAATAGTTCCAGGTAGTGTCAGAGGACACAATGAAAGGACAACAAATTCTACTTACTGTCTCCCGGGTTGCTTTTTACATATGTGGAGGCCAGGGCAAATACAGGGACATGTGGTAAGTACAGGAAACTCAATCACCAGGAAGAATTGGAGAGTCAAGGAGAGCCTGAGCAACCAAGTAAAACCACCCACCCCTGGGATGAGGGAGAGGGCACAGGGGATGGAGGGAAAAGCAGCCTGGGCCAAAGGAAAATGGGAGCAGTTTTCCAGAGTTACTGCCTCTTATTTATTTATTTCTTAATTTAATTTTTTTTTTTAGAGGGGGGAGGAGAGCGCAGAGGGAGAAGCTCAAGCAGGCTCCACGCCCAGCACAGAGCTCGATCTCATGACCCTGAGATCACGACCTGCGCTGAAATCAAGAGGTGGACACTTAACCGACTGAGCCACCCAGGCGCCCCTCGCCTCTTTTTTTAGAGCAAGAGCCAGTAAATGTTTTTGTAAAGGTTCAGCTAGAAAATACTTTTAGGTTTTGGAGGCCAAAGGTCTCTCTCACAGCTATTCAATTCTGCCATTTGTAGTGTGAAAGCCATCACAGATAAGATGTAAATGACTGGGTAGAGCTTGGTTCTAATCAACTGTATTTATAGAAACAGGCAATGAGCTGCACTTGGCGGGCAGGTCTTTGTCTACCATCCCACTTTACAGGCTCAGGGAAGGGAAGGTAAGAAGGCAGAAAAGAACGAATAGAACAGCGAGAAATAATGGGGGAAGGGAAAACTCCGAAGAGGCACTTATAAGGACCCCATCTTTGGGCACACAGATATGGAGACGAGACCTCTCAGAGCTCCCACCGCCAGGCCTAGCTTTCCCATGACAGCACCCCCTGCCCTGTCCCCAACCATGCCAAGAATAGTAATGGCTGGCTGGATACCCGGCCCTCTCACCAGGTCCTCGTCAGGAGAATCATACGGGGATTCCCACTTGATGACAGCTGAGGTTTTGCCAGTATGAACCGAATGCAGGTGACGAGGTGGGAGCCTGCTGTCTGGGATCATCCTCACCACGACGTAGTCGGAGGATGGCCCTTGGTAGGGCACCACCACCCGGACCTGAAACCAACACCACGGGGACGCATGGAGTTGGCACGAAGCCATTTTTTCCCAACAAAATAGTGACAGGTGTACACAATTAAAATTCAATTAGTACAAAAAAAGATACAAAATGTGAAATAATTCCCCACCTATCGCAGCTCTCTAATCCATTTTCCCAGTAATAGTAACGGTTTTCTATGCTTCTTTCCAGAAATGTCCTGTGCTTATGTAAGCACAAATACACGTGTGTGAGCATACAGATACATACTTATACATATATGTGTGCGTACACGTAGCCTGTTTTTCTTAATATTTTAATACAAATGAGAAAATATTACACATTTTTAGGCTCTTCACTTCTTTCACTTAGTAAAATAGCATAGATTGTTTTCCACCTCAGTACCATTTCTTTTGAAGACTTTTCCACCTCAGTTCTATTTCTTTTGAAGGGTTGCCCTGTATTCTTAATCGGTCTTCTCTTGATAGCCACTGGTTTCAAATCTTCTGCTATCACAAGCAACAGTATACCACACACCTTTTTCCATCTATCTTGGCACACGTATAAACATGTGGGCTAAGTTCCTAGTCTTGGAAGTGGAATCCGACAAAAACCATTTATCCATTCCTGCGTATGTTTATCCATTTGCCAAGTTCCCAATCCCCTACAGAGCTACAGTTGGTCACTGGGGCATTCAGTCTGTTCTTCAAGCAGGAATCCGATGCTTTTACAGAAGAGGAAGCACCCTCTTGTACACATATGGATCCTAGAGTCATGCCTCCAGCTCCCCAGGTCCAGGGTCTGAGCTAGGAGCCCAGGATTTAAGCCATCCTTAAAAAAATAGAAACTCCTCTGGACTCCCCCGTGTGGGAAACTTACCAGAAACAAATACTGCTCATCCCTACTGACAATGACTGTTTTGTTGTGGAGGGAAGTAGTCAAGCTCTTCGGATTGCGATACAGGTCAAGGAAGGATGTAGCATAGAAAATACCATAAACCTGGCAAAGAGAGAGGATGGAAAAGGACATCAGCTCCGTGGCCAGTGGCCTCATTCTCTTGAAATCCCTAACTGATGCCCCTGTGAACAGCTTCAGGAGAGCTCAAAAGAGAGAAGTCTTCCTTCAGCATTTTACAGAGAAGGTACAGTGGGGCAGGCACTGAACCCACCACCACCAAGATAAACATGGTGTGCGCTCTGTCCTCAAAGCACTCTTTTTTCAAAAAAAGATTGTATTTATTTCAGAAAGAGAGAGAGCGAGCGTGCGTGGGTGCATGGGGGAGGGGCAGAGGGAGAGGGAGAAGCAGACTCCCTGCTGAGCAGGGAGCCAATGCAGGACTCTATCCCAGGACCCTGAGATCATGACCTGAGCTGAAGGCAGACACTTAACCTACTGAGCCATCCAGGTGCCCCTCGAAGCGCTCATTTTTGAGGAAGGAGGCACAGAGAAGAAAAACAGACACGATTATAAATGACAAGTTGCAAATACAGAGCATGAGATACTGTAGGAAAAGACTGCACGATGAGCCAGGGAGAAGAGCGGGGTTCTCAGAGAGCAGATGGCACGCTGAGAAACACGGCTGGTAGTACAGATGGGGAGGAAGCCAGTGCGTTTGTGGAGGGAGGTTGAGGAGGGACGGCAGCAGGGCAGGCATGGGGAGCTGCCCGGAAGACACCCACTCTTCCTCCCCTCCTTACTAGAATCCTGCTTCCTACTAAGAATTGCCTCCTGGAAGAAAATCTATACTTCCCACCTCCCTGGAAGCTAGGAGAGGCCACGTGACAAAGCTCTGGCCAATGAGCTGCAAGCTAGGAGAGGCCACGTGACAAAGCTCTGGCCAATGAGCTGCAAGCTAGGAGAGACCACGTGACAAAGCTCTGGCCAATGAGCTGCAAGCTAGGAGAGACCACGTGACAGAGTTCTGCCAATGAGCTGTAAGAAGAGGTGTCACGTGGGAGCTCAGTGCGTGCTGGGGGAAATGGAGGGAGAAGCCCTTCCTCCCGCCCTCCTGCTGCCTGGAACACAGATGATGGTGTGGCTTCAGACCTCTTGGACCATGAGCTGACCTTGAAGTTGGAGGCCTCAGGCAGCCTGGGTTCCCAATCAAACCTGGTGCTGTAGAAACCCAGGCCTGCTGAAGGACTCCGCCTTCTTTTAATGAAGAGGGAAATGAAACTGTTAAAGCTGCTGTCACTTTCAGCTCTTGTTCTATGCAGCCATTCTTAACCCCCCGTGATATATGTGGAAAACCGGGAGTTTAAAGCAGGGTGGGGGTTTTTGATGGGCTTGGAGCGGGGGCTCACAGCTGTGGGGTTTATAAACGGGGGGATAAGGACTAAAGAAGCTTTCTTTGTCAGGCAGCATGGAAGAGCCCACAGGCAGGTAAAGACGGGGACTTGAAGGAAAGCTGTGAAGAAAGTCTGGAGAAGTCGTGGGAACGGAGGGCACGGATCAGGGACGTGCACAGGGACTTCCGAGTCCCAGACAGCTGTGCATTTTCTCTAAGCTGCTCAGCAGCCAGGGCCGCAGGGGGAAGCATACAGGGAAGGGGAACGGAAGTCCCAAGGGGGTGATGAGAAGGGAGCAAGTGTGGAAAGAAAGAATTAGGGGACTCCAGGGAGTGAGAAAGCAAAGCAAATGGAGCAGGACTAGGGGACCGAGGGCACGGAAAGCACAAGATGGGAGTGGGGGCTCCAGGCTCAGAAGCAGGCCTGGCTTCCAAAGGACAGGCCTGCAGCTGCTGGGGAGTGGGCCGGAGGGCTCTGGCCAGGGGCCAGGAGAGGGCTCCATGCGCCAAGGAGGCCAGGGTGCAGGCAGGTCCCCAGAGAGGGACAGTGGCTGCGGCCGTTCTCATGGTGGGGAGGGAGGACTGGGGGTGAGCAACCCGAGTCCACAGTGGACTGAAGTTGGGGCAAAGCTGAGAGCTTCCTAGAGGTGACGTTACCAGAGGGGAGGTGAAAATGTGCCAAGAACCTTGGGAAGACTCTCTCTACATTGGAGAAATGTGGGAAATAAAAGGCAGATTCAAAAAAGCACGTATCTGATCAGAGTGCACCAAAATGCATACATAATGACCAAAAAAAGGACCTATATAGCGTGTTGTGGCGGGGGGGGGGCACATCTGGGAGGAGCAGCCCAAGAAGGCAACCTGTGGGTGGGGGATCACATCGGTGGGGAGAGACGGAGTGGCCTGTCACTGCTGCTAATGGGTCACCATGCCTGTGAGACCAGGTGAATCCCAAGCATAGGAACATGCCCCCCTCATCACATTTATGGTGTGTTCCACAGCAAAGACCACGGGTGTTTTCTCTCAGATGCCAGGCCAAGGTGTGGACAGGGACGGCAGGTGCCTCTAGAAGGTAATACAGAACTGACTAAGAGGATAGTTTGTGTTTGCAGTAACAGAGGAGAAAGCCCCATGGCCTAGAATCAGGGGAGAGTCCAGATTGTCTCTGCAAGGGTCATCCTGGCTGACTTACCACATTCCTGGGGCCAGTCCAGGTACATTCCACTGCAGTTTGATTGATGGCCTTGGCTTTGAGGCTAGGAGCAGGTGGGCGGACTCCTTTGGTTGTGACATGCTCAAATGCCAGAGGACTATCCCCTAAATCAGTCTTGGCCCAGGCAGAAATCTCATAGGACGTATGAGCAGTCAGATTGGCAACTGTGAAAACAGGGACAAGAAGATGCCAGGAGGGAGCTGGAGGCGTCAGTCAAGAATCTGTGTCTTGACAAACCAGGAAACAGACTCTTAACTACAGAGAACAAACTGACTTACCAGAGGGGAGGTGGGTTGGGGAGGGGTGAAATGGACGAAGGGGATTAACACCACACTTACTTTGACAAGCACTGACTAATGTATAGAATCGCTGAATCACTAGAGGGTACATCTGAAACTAATACAAACACTGTTAACTATACTGGAATTAAAAGTAAAAATTTAATAAAAAAAGGAATTATGTTTTGCTATACAATGCCCTACTTTTTAAGCCTTTTTTTTTTTTTTTAAAGATTTTATTTATTTATTCATGAGAGACAGAGAGAGAGAGAGAGGCAGAGGGAGAAGCAGGCTCCCAAGGAGCAGGGAGCCCGATGCGGGACTCGATCCCAGGACCCTGGGATCATGACCTGAGCCGAAGGCAGACGCTTAACCATCTGAGCCACCCAGGCGCCCTTTTTAAGCCTTTTTAAAAAAAAAAATCCCTACACCCAATGTGGGGCTTGAACTCATGACCCGAGATCAAGAGTTGCTTGCTCTTCCGACTGAGCCAGCCGGGTGCACTGACACTCTATTTTTTAATGCAATCTCTCAATTTAAGTGAGTCCCACATGTTGTAGGATTTTCATTATTTTACAAATTCATCCCAGCATTACTTACTGATGACTACTGCAAATAACACACGTACATGGGCATTGGGTTGCTTCTTAAAAAGCTGACCATCTGGTGATAGAAATTGGGACAACACTCCTAGAGAGCCATTTGGCCTTGGGTAAACATCTTGAAATTCTTCATGCCCTTCAATCCATATCCCATGGAATCAGAGCATGCAAACATCTGTGGGACATGTTACACGTCACATACATAATCCCACTGTCCAGAGACAGGGCAATGGTTAAATAATGTGCATTCCATGAACTATTGTGCAGCCACTAAGAGCTGTCTCCAAGAATATTTAATGAGACTAGAAAATTCTTACAATTTTATGTTAAGTGAAAAAGGCAGGATACAAAACTACAGTTTAGCCTTGAGCAACACAGGTTTACACTTATGTGGTTTATTATACTCAAGTTTTTTTTTTTTTTTTTTTTTTTACAGTCCAGTGCTGTAAATGTATTTTCTCTTCCTTATGATTTTCTTAAGAATATTTTCTTCTTGGGGCGCCTGGGTGGCGCAGTCGGTTAAGCCTCTGACTCTTGGGTTTCAGCTCAGGTCATGATCTCAGGGTCGTGGGATCAAGCCCCACATCAGACTCTGCACTCAGCAGAGTTTGCTTAAGAATATCTCTCCCTCTCCCTCTGCCCCTTACCCTCCTCCCCTCAAAGATAAATAGATAAATAGATAGACAGATAGACAGATGAATATTTTCTTTTCTCTAGCTGACTTTATTGTAAGAACACAGTACAGAATACATACAGCATACAAAATATGTGTTAATGGACTGTTTATGTCATCAGTAAGACTTCTGGTCAACAGTAGCCTGTGAGTAAAGTTTTTTGGGAGTCAAAAGTTATATGCAGATTTTCTACTGGATCAGTGCCCTCTAACCCCCAATTGTTCAGGGTCAACTGTATTTAAACTGAGTCCACTTCCTTGTTTATAAGACTAAAAAAAAAACAACAGCACTTAAGAGCAGTTGCTACTGCAGGGATTAAAAAAGAAAAAGCCTGTAAAGTGTTTGGCACGATGCCTCGCATCAAGCTAGCCCTTGATATATTTCCGGCAACAGCTAAGAAGACTATATCGCTCCTGATTTGGCCAATTTCTGTTGGTGTGACCTTGAGACAATGAGATCACAGTCTCAGGAATTAGAAAGATGTGGGTTCCAATCCTGACGCTGTCGCCTTCTGTGGGAATTACTTTATCTCTCAACGTTGGGTTCTCATCGGTGAAATGAGCATATCCCATAGAATTATGACGGGGGTTCTATAAAATGGTACACACACAACACCTAGGTAAATGCCTATGCACAGCAGGTACACAGATACAAGAAGGACTGGGACACTACCTTCCCTCCTCCCTTAGCTCAGCTTGTTTGTCCATTCGCTCAACAAATGTGCACTGAAGAGCAACTCTGCCCCATGTCCTGTGTACCTGGTATTAGCAAAGGAGGAGCAAACCACGCCAGAAAGGAGGGGCAGGCATCTCACTCTCGGAACTTTTTTTTGGACCCCAAAAATAATTGGTATAGGGTTAATCTGGCTTCTTTCTAGTTTCTCCTCTTTTAAGCCCCCGACTTCCATTAAGGGCCAATGAGCTAGAGAAGGAGGCTGAGGAGTCACCAAGTGGACCCGCCCCCGGAGGCAGGAGTCATTCACAGTCTCTTTAATCTGCTCACCCAGAATGGCAGCCAGAGAAAAGCCCCTCTTCCAGGCAGCCCCCACACAAGCTCTGCCACCAGGAGGTCTCGATCTCCCTACTCCTCCCTGCTCACACACCGACTAGCTCCAAGGTGTTACCTTTGTGTGACAAGATGCTCCCCCGGAAGTTCAAAGTTCTCTTCTCTTGCTTGTGGGTGTCAAATGCCCAGAAAAGGTTCACCACATAGCCATTCACCTGCCAGGAACCAAGAAACATGTTAGGGGAACAGCACACAGCCAGGGAGCATAGCAAACGCAGAAGGGACCCCTTTGCTCTTGTTCCTTTAGGCATCTCCTTTCTTAAAATGGACGGGTTGTTTCTTTTGATCTTTAGACAGGTTCCCTGTGTGCTATCATTGAATATTTAGTTATATGGCACCTACTTCTAAAAAACAAACATGAGACTGTAATATACACTACAGATGTGATGAAACAAACAAACAAAAAAACTGGTGCAGAATAAAAGGACAAGGGCCAATTCATAAAGGCAGAAAGAGGAACAACTTTAAAGAGAATTACATTATGGTAATGAAGGATACATCTTAGCTCAGGTGACCCTTGCAGTCAAGGCCAAGAGGTCAATACGAAAGGGGCCTGCTTAGCTCCCACGGTCTTAACAGGAGCAAACAGACCCAGGCCTCAGGAAACATTACCTTTTCTAAGTCCTGAGCTCATAAAAGGATTTGATCTGAAGATCTTTAAATATGGGGCGACAACAAAAAAATCAAAATGCTTTCAAGAGCAAAGACTATATAGACAGGGTTCATGGAAAGGCCATCCCTTGCAGCAACGGTCTCTGAAGCCAAGGTCAGGCCACCAAATTGTGGCTCAGTAAGTGGCACGAGGGATCCGAAGGCTGTTTGTCCCACCACAGCTTCACAGACAGGGAGGATGTGAGGAAAAACTGATAAGAAAGAAAGAACATTATGGAAGGTGAATCTCAACTTGGAAAACCACAGGCACACAGAGGCTTATGGTGGAACGGGCCCTGCAGATGGGCCGCACGGAAGGGGTGGTGGAGCCAGAAGGGGAGGATGCATAGTGGCTGTAAGTAGATATGTTTCTAAGGTATCTGACTCTCTCTCTCTCACTGTGGGAACCTCTGCCTTAGTGCTTCGCACCAGGAAATCCAATAAAGCTGAAAATTACAGGGCATACATATTCTGTTAACACCAACTCTTTATTTGCACTGTAGCTGTGAACCATTTAATTATATGGCTTAAAAAAAAAAAAAAAAAAAAAGGCACCAGGCTGAGGCAGAATAATTACATGAGAAGGACTCAAGTTGTTCTTCATGGGGGAAGGAATCAACCTAGTCCTGGTATTTTGGTTTTACTGGACCGAGTCATTCACTCTTCTTCCTCGTACTGTCCCAGGCCACAGCGGTTCCATCACAAGAAGAGCCCCACCCAACTGCCAGTTTGAAATCCCAATGTTACCTTGATGTCACTCTCCATGGTCAGGGTGAAGCTCAGAGAATTCTCACTGTAGCTGTCGATGTGGATATCTGGTGGTGGGATCACTAAAAACAAAAAAAAGGAATTCAAAAAGAGAAACCACGTGATGAAAAGTGAGGAAGGCAGGACTTCACAGCTTTCAACTCAACAAAGCGATTTTTTAGTGCAGGAGGAAAGGGCAGGTCTTTGGCTGTTCTCACTTGTCTCTTTTACTGCCATTGTCCTAAAGCTGAGGGTGGATCACACAACTATCTTGGCTCCATCAGCTATCCTGGCAACTGGGTCGAGCAGAAAAGTTCCATGATGTAAATGCCCCCAAACAGCCCAGCGCAGCCTGCTTCTGAAAAGTGCATGCATTCCAGTGGGCACCACCTCTCCTGGCACTAACCAAGTCCCAGAGGCCTCACGTCCTCCTCGAAGGTTGAGGGCACGATAAATCGGAGGGCATACATTGTAAATACCCGTGTGGCAAAATGGAAAGAACGTGGCCTCTGGAATCTGGCAAACTTGAGTTCAAATTCCCATTTGGACACTTAGACAACGGTTCAAGTTACTTATCTTCGTACTAATGTTAACTCAACCAACGTTCCCTTTCTTTCCGTTTCCAATTAAGTCTTACCTATGACAGACTAAGGAGCTGGTAAGTCATTGGCATGGGCACGATGAAAGGGGCAGAGAGAAAAGACCCCTCTCCATTCAAGTGATGAGAGCATGGTGCTTACCATTCAGAAGGTCTGCCCGTAAGATGGCGGACCATGCTCTGCCAGCCATAATCCAAAGGGCTCAGTAGGATAACTGCTATCGGAAGACAGTATTTAAATGACAACTTGTATACTGGGCTGTTTAGCACGTCGCCTTCTTATATAGGCAAGGCAAGAGACACTCGAAGAAGTGGGTAAGATTTGGTGGCCAAAGAGATAAACCAAAATCTAGAGGAGTCCCTCCAGATGATCAACCATGTAATAAGAGTGGGTGTGAGGAAGTAAAAAGGATATTAGGAGTTTCAGGTCACCAACTCTGAGCAAAATAGTGCAGATGCTGCCATAAAGCCAACCTGAGGTATAACCGTGGTGACTGGGGATATAGGTCACAATCCTTCCCAAAGCCAGTCTCCTTAGCTACAAAATGAGCACAAGAATACTTATAGGACTGGTAAGGATTAAGGGAGATCGATTCACATAAAACAATAAGCACGGTGCTTAGTACATAAGCGCTCAATACATGGTTGCTTCTTCTCATTATTAATCCCCCGCATCCGCTCATGAACGTGGTGCTCTGGCGGACACCATTGCTGCGTGTGTCCTCTGCATGACATCATGGTGACACAGCCTCACAGACAGACCACAACTCGTACTTTCTGACTCCACACACCGTGGCCTCCTGTATGGGTCCTAACCAACACCTGTATGAAGAGCTGAGGCTCACCATCAAAATCAGACGAAAGAACTGTAAGAGACTTTCCAAGGCAGGTGTGATTTGTGCTCAGGGAATTCAAGGTACGTGTACGTGTCTTATTGCTGACCTTCCAGTGTCCCTTCTTTTCAGTACGTATGTTTTGATCGATTTTGTAGAGGGAAATGACAAACCCATCAAAACTCTAGGCGAGTGTGCACTCGATACGCTTTTTCTAATTACCGCCAAGCACCCTGTTACAAAGATCAGCTGGCCTCCTGCCCTGATCTCAATGAGCCCAAATTTTACAGTGACTCTCCGTAACCTACAGCCCATCTCTCGCAGGCTCAGGTTAAGGTAAAACCCTCCAACCACACTCCATGAGAACACTCCTGTCCAGAAACGAAAGCCACAGGTGCCAAGGCTAAGTTCTGGAAACCACTGGGGAACAGGAGCCATAGTTGGTCTCCCCAAGTGTGCCAGAAGCCTTCCTTTTAATTGCTTTAATTCACGCCTTTGTCACCGGCTTCCTCCTCGACACCAGTGAGAGAGCGGAGGAAACCAGACGGGACCCCGGCCCTCGCAAGGCACACATGCCAGCAGGACGGTGCATGGGAGCAGGCATCTCAGCCCAGGGCAGGCAGGGCAGCCTGGCAGTTAGAGATACAGGCTTTGGAGTCGGGAGGATCAGGCTCCTATCCCAGCTCTCTGCCGTTTACTGACTGTGCAGGAAGTGACTTAACTGCTTTCTAGTTCCTCATCTGTTCTTACAGATTTTGTTTGGAGGGTGCTAAGGGTTCGATGAGATGGGCCGATGTATACAAAGCACTAGAAACTACCACCTCGGCATCGTTTGTCAGTGCCACTGGGGAAGTTACAAGTGTCAGCATGGCGCTCTTACAAACGCCATCCACGGACACGTACAAAATCATCCGTATCTGCTGCGAGAAGGAACGAGTCCTTTTATTTTGGATATCGCACGTGAGCACAAGAGCTGGGCATGACGGCCTCTGGAAATCCCTTTGTATGTCTGCACCATAAGAACTGCGTGGCTCTGGGGGGAGAAGTGCCTTCGACAGCCCCCAGAGAAACTCCGTATCTAAAGCACTACGGAAACCCCTGGAGATGCGTGCATGTTGGCAGGGGGGAAGGAAGTCGTGTGAAGTTTTCTCATCTATGCTTCTCCGTCTCCCAGTCATGCTGAAAGTCATTTCCAAAGGGTTTCTATCTTCTCTCAATCTGCAAATGTTGGGATCATTTACCTTTTCCTTTGACGGTGGTAATGGATTTAGAATCGCTCCAGTTTCCTACTCCACGGCTTGTCACTGCAGCCACCTTGTCAAATCAGAGTGTGAATTAGTATAAAATAAAGGCAATGTGCCATACAGTGAGGGTTCCGAAGGAGCTACGGGGCCGAGACTCTGGCAGTGAGGGTGGAAAATAGTCTATGCAGGGGGATCCCAGACACGCAGAGGCCCCAGCAACTGCAACAACGGGGGGCGGGGGGGAGGAGAAAACAGGTGGGATCTGGGCAAAGGGAGCTGTGACAGTGCAGGCATGATGGATTTCTGTTGATTGACAGGTCTCAGGTTCTTCTATAGGGTGGGGGACGGGGCATATGTGCACCTGTGGGTCCATACAGACATAAACATACGTGTATATGAAAAAGGGGACTGAGAAAATCATCGGTGTCAGGGAGTCTGGGTGCACAGTTAATGGTCCCAACAAACATGTTCTGCACAAAATCGGTCTCTTTTCTGCTAAAGGTATTGATAGCATGTTGCCTAAGATCCCTACGATAGGGGCTTCTAAATGCCGCTTACCATAGCTCTGCAACACCCTGCAGCTAAGGAGAAGCAGAAACGTGGCAAGTGCAAGAGTAAAGCAGCTGGAACGCTAGCAGAAAATCTGGGTTAAAAGCAGGTAAAGCTGCATTACCATAAATTCTTGGTTATCTGAGGGAAATCTGATTTCAAGTTCTCTGTGGCACTGGTTTAAGAGACTGCAGTGATGATGACCTCCCAGAGCAAGGGGTTAGGCTTTTAGCAGACTACTAGTAAGTATCTCATAAAGGTAAGCACGGAGTTCTTGTGTTCTGAGACTGCCCAGATGGCTGAAATGGGGGCTGATACTCACTCTGACAGTATATGGAGCGTTGACCAGTAAATTCTTTATTTCAGTAAAGTTACTAGCAGCCCTCTGGGAGGCCCACATCTTGGAACCACTCCTGCTGTATTCCACCTAAAGTGAAAAGAAGAAATTATTAGTAAGGTAACCAATGGTCTGGGACATCCTGATACCTTACAAGGAGGCAGGGAGAGAGAGGGAGGTGAGATGCCAAGTGTTCTAATGGGTGGAACACGATTTACCCAGCTACATCAAATCAAGACCTAGCCATTCAGAACACGTTTCTGCTCTGGCAGACCCAGAAATCTATTCACAGAGACACACAAGGCGCGCCGCTCCTAGAAGTTACTTACAATGTACTCTCGGATGAGGCCATGGGTGTGGGTGGGAGGAAACCAGTGGGCCACAATCACACCTTCCTCTTCCCTGTGGAGTGACAGCTGGAGATTTTGAGGGGCGTCTGGCACTAGAAAAGAGTCAGCTCAGGGTTAAAACCCATCTGCATACTGGTAAAGGAGAGGAACTTTCCTGAGATTGAAACAAAGACTAGAAAGAATCCAGAGCCAGCACTGGGACCTATCCACCAATAAAGGCTGTAGGCTTGTATGCCCGCAACCTGCCTGCACCCTGCCCGCAGCCTGCCCACACCCTGCCTCAGGGTCACATGGGGTGTGCTGTGTACTTCCTCCGGAAACTATTTCAATTCTCCCTTGCAGGCCTTGGATGACCGTCTGACACCCCTGGGCTCTACTAAACAAGTGTTAACAAAATCATAACACACAGGTGTCAGTGAGTTTTGCTGTGCTTCACACCTCCGTGCTTTCTCCAGGCTCCCCCTGTAGCTATCCTGCCCTTGTGCTGGAAGCAACCAAGGAGTTTCAAGGAGCTTCAAGGAGCCCTGGTTCCTTTTTATGAAGAATGGCACAGAAGCCTCGATCTTAGTGACAGGTGTGCTCACTGCTATGGAAGTGTCATCTGTCTGGGCCTTCCCAGCTGACAGAGCAATTTATGTGATTTATGTGATTATGATATTTATGTGATACCAGCCTGCCTGTGGACACGTATCTGTAACTATTTTATACGTGAGCATCTGAACGTACATCAAGATCAACAGGAGTTCATACAGAGGTCTCCAACCGTAACCCAAATGTAAGCACGGGCCCTCACAAACGCAAAGTTCACAAGACCCTGGGGACGAAGATCACTGGAATAAGCATGGAGTCACCTGACGTCAGCTACCGTGAGAGGCGAGGAAGCAGGGAATTCTCTAGGACATGTGAGTTCCGGTAAATCTCTTGAAAACGGAGCCTTAGTACTCCTGACACGCCTCATATTTTAACAATGATTATCTCACAAATACCGAGTACTAGGAGATTGAAGGTAGAGACAGGAGCTAGAGAAGCTACGCAAAAGGCGGCCGTGTTGGGCACGATCTGAAGTTAACTTCCGAAGGTAGCAAAACACCACGTGACCTAATAAGGAGAATACGTGCTCAACAGCTCAGGCAGGACCATCAAGCTTTGCCACAAATCTTCTGTATATATGCGGCCCATGTCATTAGGTTCCCACACTCCTGAGTGTCCTTGGGAAACTCTCTGCAAATCCCACAGTAGGTCTTGGACACACCATAAACGGAAACTAGAATACTTACGTCCTTCTGGTGTCCGCAGAGTCACGAAGTCGTTGGTGTTGTGCACTTTGCTGAGACACTGGACCTGCACTTTGACCTGATACGTGGTGTCTGGCTTCAAGACTTTTAATATGGTGTTGGTTTTATTGCTGTGTGTCTCCACGGTCTTCCAGATGCCCTCTCCGACCACCCTGGCCAGAAGAAGAAAGATATGGTCACATCAGAGCAGTGTGGGGTCGCAGAGGACGCTGGGCTCGGCTAATGAAGAGCCGCTCTGCTCTGTGTACACCACAAGAGTTTGCAGAACGTCCAGTGCTGGTGAGAACACTGTTTTCTTCTCTCACGGCAAAGATGGGACCCACCTGTAGTAGACGTTATAGACACAACCAGCAGAGGGCATTTTCTTGGGCCGCGTCCAGGTCAACGTTACGTCCCCAGAGAAGTCGGCCGTCCACTGAAGATTCTGTACTTTGTATACAGTTAGTTCATCTAGAGAGATGAAGGGGGAAAGGGAAAGAAAGTGGTATCTCACAAATCCTTGTGTTTCAAAGGACCCAAGAGGTCCCTTGATGTTTAAGCAGACCTACCAGGATCTAGATTGTCAGGCCACGGCCAGCCTCTTAAGACATCACAGAAAAAAAAGAGTTCAAGCCTTCCTATATGACCTTGCCTAGGGTCTCCTAAATTTCCAGTCACGGTATTTTCCTTGCATTTCGCCTCCTTGTCTACACGGAGGTAAGCCTGTTTCTCAAGAGAGAATTCTACAGGTCCAGGGACAATGTCCTAGCAGGATCCGTTACTGCAACAGACCGAATGTGTGTGTCCCTCCAAATTCATATGCTGAAACCCAATCCCCAACGTGATGGGATCAGGAAGCGGGGCTGTTGGGAGGTGATCAGGTCCTAAGGATGGAGTCCTCAGGAGATGAGATGAGCGACCCCAGAGAGCTCCCTCACCCCTTCCATCATGTGAGGACACAGGGAAGACGGCCGTCTATGAACCGGGAAGCGGGCCCTCACCAGACGTGGCATCTGCTGGTGCTCTGATCCGGGCTTCCAGCCTCCAGAACTGAGAGAAGTAAGTTTCTGTTGTTTAGAAGCCCTTCAGGCTGTGATGTTCTGTTAATGGCAGCCCAAAAAGACTAGGACAATTACTAAAGGCGCTCCAGACAGAAGGACTGCATCCACCCCGCCATGAAGCCTGAGGCTCTGGGAGCATGGTGCACCCGCACGAGGCGGGACAAGCCTCCCTCCACCGGGCGCTCCAAAACCGGGCAAAAGGCGGTTTCCCCTTCAGGCTGAGGAAAGGCTCACAAGGCTCCCGGCAGAGTGCCCGCGGCGGGTGGAGGCTGAGCCCAGGGCCCAAGGGCTGGCACTCACCGCTGCAGGCCCTCTCGTCGCTCTCGTCCGAGCAGTCCAGGAAGCCATCACAGCGCTCCGAGAGCACGATGCACGCCTCACCGTCCTCACACTTGAACTCCCTGCTCATGCAGGTCAAGGTGCTGTGTGTGGCTGCAACACAGGGGAGGGCACGTTGTGCTAACAGCAGATCGTGTTTAGGAAAAGTGGTCTGCGCTAATTAGCTTCTGATTCAAAACACGCCTCTGGAACAAGGACTAATAACCCCCACGGTGGCACTGGGATGCCTCCTTATCTGACATGAACAACAGGAATCTGCCTCCCGGAAGAGGAAGAGCTTTGGGGTCAAACGATCTAGAGTGAGTGCAATAATTTACAGGCTCCACAGTGAGTCACTGGAATTGGCCAGGGTTCAAAACTTCTGTTCTAGAATGAGAACAAGGAATCTTGTTTTCTCTCTGAGACACCGCATCTGCTTCTGAAAACCACACTTTGAGATGCAGGTAGAAAAAGTGGATAATGTTCTCACGAGAGAATCAGCACGGTCAACAGGAATGGATAATGGATCCAGAATTATGTTCCTAGAGACAAAAAGATACAGGGGGTTGGGGTGGGGTGGAAAGTTTTAACAACTATCCTCAATCGGCGAGTGCTCACATGAATGACGAATTAAGACTGTGCATGTCGCTAGTGTGGATGTACAGACTTCAATTAAATATACTTTTAAAAAGAGCTCTCTATTATAGTAATTGTCATTGAAAGAAAGGAAATGTGAGGCTTTTTACAAACTACAATCCCCCATCTCCTGGAAAATCATTGTATTATAGAGCTCTGTGACATGCTGAGCTGAAACTGGTTTGCCTTGGGGAGGTTGGAAGGGGGGGCTTGGTTATAAATAAAACTGCACTAGAGAATTTAGAAAACGTTGGAGACCCACTAGTATAAGAAACCCAAGATGGAATTCATCCTTCTATCTATCCATCCACCTAACCACCCATTCACCCACTTACCCATCCAGTTCAACCAGCCACCCAGTATCCACCCACCCACCCATCTAGACACCCATCCATCCATCCATCTACCCCTTCATTTATCCATCTACCCATCCATTCATCCACTCATCCACCCATCCATCTACCCCTCCATCTATCCATCCACCCATCTTCCCAACCATCTACAGAACCAGTGAATATTCATGGAGGGCCTACCATGAATCAGGTACTATTCAAGATGCTAAGAATATGGTGATGTGTACAACAAAGGACCTACCCTCACAGAGCTTACTTTCTATTGAGAGAAACAGCAAAAAAGTAAGCAAATCACTCTGTGGTTTTAGATAGTGATTAAAAACTACAAAGAAACATGAAAAGAGAAACAGTAACAGAATGATCGACAGGGGTCATGTCATGCAGAATAGTCTAGGAGAAACTCTATGAAGGGCATTGTTTTAGAAAATACCAAGATCCCCCTCCCAGAATTATTCCATGTGGTAAAATATATCCAAACAACAGGTGAGTCGTAAAGCTGGTGGGTGTTTGAGGTTTCTTTATGAAACATGTCTCAACGTTTTTTAAAGTGGGAAAACATAGGTTTTAGAAATAGAGAATACGGGGGGCGCCCGGGTGGGTCAGTTGTTAAGCGTCTGCCTTCGGCTCAGGTCATAATCCCAGGGTCCTGGGATCGAGTCCCACATCAGGCTCCTTGCTCGGCAGGAAGCCTGCTTCTCCCTCTCCCACTCCCCCCGTTTATGTTCCTGTTCTCGCTATCTCTCTGTCAAATAAAATCTTAAAAAAAAAAAAAAGAAATAGAGAATACGGTTGTTATTAATCTCTGAAAATCCTTAAGCTGATAATTAAACAGATGATTAATTGGCACTTGGAAGAGAATGTGGCAGCCTTCAGGGGCCAGTTTCTCCAAGAAGAATCTTGTCATGTTAATCTCATTTCCTTTTTTGATAGGGCTCTCAGATTAATGGATTGAGGAAGATTGGAAATAGAGCACATCTTGATTTTAAGACCCTTAACCAGACAACATCCTTATGAATAAGGCTGATTTGGAACAGGTAAAAGAAACTTATTTAAAGAATGCCAATTAATGAATTAATCTCACCCAGGAGGAAGGTCCTATTTCATTTCCTCTGTTAATTATTTTCAATGTTCATCTTACTGTGCAGTTACTTATTTGGCTGAAATGTTCCTATTATGATTTTGGGCAGTATGGGATCAATCTGCCCTGTTATCTTGATGTCCCAAAGATCCATTTGAATTTTACCCTATCCCTCGTTTCCCTCTGTTATTTCAGAGTATTCCACTATAAGAACTTTGAAAGTGGCATGATGAAAAGGTCACAACCTTGCGCAAAAAAACAAAAACAAAACAACAACAACAAAAAACTAAATAAATATCCCAGTCTGGTACTGACAAGGTGATCTCTGAAGCTGATTCTCCTATCTCTAAAATGGAGATAATCCCAAAATCGCAAGGTTATTATGAGAAATGAAGCAGGAGTAATGAGGTCTCCTGCTCTCCAGAAATCCTCCCGAGTGGTGAATTCCTCTGAGACTACTCACGACAGTTGGCCTCGTCCTGGCCGTCCTGGCAATCTTGGTGGCCGTCACAGCGCTTCCAGTTGGGGATACACTTCTTTGGCTGGCGACACTCAAATTCAAATCGGTCACAGTGCCCGTGGTGAGTGGGAATGGAGACAGCCGTGACATTTGCTGGAAGAAAAAGTTTTGAAAATTCACTTTTTTTTTTTTTTAAAGATTTTATTTATTTGACAGAGAGAGACACAGCAAGAGAGGGAACACAAGCAGGGAGAGTGGGAGAGGGAGAGGGAGAAGCAGGTCTCCTGCCAAGCAGGGAACCCGATGCGGGGCTCGATCCCAGGACCCTGGGATCATGACTGAAAATTCACTTTTTGAGTACTGAGGGAGCTGGTCAGCAAGAGCAACCAACTCAACCTGGTAGGAAATTCAGGAAATTATGGTGCATTTGGAATGACAACAGGGGCCTGGAGACAAATGTAAGCTCTGGATAGGGAAGACAGATCAACAGGACACAGCCATCTAATCTTGGAAGCTGGAACACAGACAGCGGTAAGTGACTCAGGGGACCAGAGAAGGCTGTAGCCCATCCTAAATTGTCACTGCAGAAAGCAAAGAACCCACAAGATCAACATCACAGAATCTTCAAAAAGCTGAAAAATGGTATCTGTGAACAGAGAAGAGGAATAAAGGCAGTAAGGGAAGAGACCGAAGAATGTTTGAGCAGCAGCAAGATTCCCTACGTGCCCTGCCCCTACCAGCCCCATGCAACCCTGGACGTCACCCCCCCCAGAAGCCTGGAGGATTGTTACGTGGAGGGTAAAAAGGGCTGGTTAGAAGGGCCTAGTGAAGAGCAAGAATGCCATACTGAAGAGAGGGGGTTAAACCCTCAGATTGCTGAACGCGAGGACCCTGGTCCCCATCCTCATAAGCCCTGGCAGGAACACCTTTATTCCCTAGGCAAGAGATTGTAAAAATCTCAAGGGAAATCGACCAACCTCGGGAACAAATTCTCAAGCAACCCAGATCAAAAGTTCCCCACCAAACAGCCCCACCATGAAACTCAAAGCTGACAAGCCTACCTGTGTGCAGAATCTCTTGCATTTTTGTCCCCACCCTTAAACACAAGTAAGCAACCCAGGATTATTTGGGGAAAAACCTTTGACATGAAAGACAGAAGCGAGTACAGACCCCTCCCCTGCAAAAAAAGAACATTTGGAGGAAAGAGAGACTCTGTAAGAATAAAACCTCAAACATAAATATCCTCAATATGCTCAGAACATAAGAATATCTATTTCTGCATGAAAAAAGGACAGGATGCCATGCAAAAGGAAGAGTACAAGAAATTTCAAAGGTAACTGTAATGGAAAACTCAGGAGCAGAGCTGGTAGAGCTGAATCTTCCAGAAAATAGAGGGGGGAAAAAAGGGGGGAGATCAATTAAAAAATAGAAAGGTGACAGGATCACATCAGTAGATCTAATGTATGAATGACAAGAGTTTCAGGAAGAAAGAGAAAACAGAAAAGATTAATGGAATAATTCAAGAAAAATTCCCCAAACTCAAATACCTAAGTTTTCGGAATGAAAGAGGCTATCAGTGTCCATCCACCACACTGGATGGAAAGGGACCCAGATCAAAAGCACAGCGTTGTGAAATTTCAAAACACTGGAGCCAAAGGGTACACCCTACACACTTCCAGAGAGTAAAAACACGTGACATGCAAAAGATCACAATCAAAATGGCTTTGGATTTCCCAGGAGCTGCTCAGTGACAGGAGCAATCCCTTCAAAATTCTGAAGAATTACTGACAACCAAGAATTCCAAACCCAGACCAACAACTACCACTCACATATGAAGACAGAAGAAAAACACTTTCAGAGAAGCAAGACCTCAACGATGCCTCCCACGTTCTGTTTCCCAGGGAACCTTCTGGAAAATGTGCTCTACAAAAAAAATGGGATTAAACTTAAAAAAAAAGAGAGAGAGATAAAAGAGAGAGAGGGAAATGAAGAATGAGGGAGAGAAATCTGGAATATAGCAAACAGGATCTCGGGGCGCCTGGGTGGCTCAGTCAGTTAAGCGGCTACCTTCGGCTCAGGTCATGATCCCAGAGTCCTGGGATCAGGCCCCACATCGGGCTCCCTGCTCCGCGGGAAGCCTGCTTCTCCCTCTGCCACTCCCCCTGCTTGTGTTCCCTCTCTCGCTGTGTCTCTCTGTCAAATAAATAAAATCTTTAAAAAAAAAAAAAAAGAAAGAAAACAGGATCTCCAAAATGAGAGAAGTCAAACAAGTCCTTAGAATGGAGAAGCCACATCCCGGGAGACCCGTGTGGCCCAGGCACAGAGAGTGACAAGCACAAACCCCAAGCAGCAAACTCAGAAGACAAACACGTTGAAGGCTGTCTTCTCTGTGTCCTTGGCCTCTGCACCACCTTGTCACTGGACAAAACTACAGGAGGGTGCACTTCAACAATACAAGGGAGCAAACCAAGAAAAGCAAGACACAAGACCCAGGAAACAGCGACTCTAAACCAAGAGAAAGGCAAAAGGAGTCCCAAGGAGGGCAGTGAAGGCCCGAGGGCAGGGCGGGGGTGGTGGGCGTGCAGCAGGCCTGGACAACACTGGGCCCAGAGAGGAGGATCCGGGCTGGTAGAAGGGATACCCCCAAGAGAAACTCTGGGGCTGAGAAATCATTGATACGGTGACCTTGCAGAAAGTGACCCCTAGAGGCAACTGAGGGGGGGAAGCACTAACAGACGGCACACAATAACCTGAGCTAACAAATGAAACAAGAACCAATTACTAATTTGGGGATATTGTGCACATCCCATGGTTTTAACTGGATTTTTCAAAGGGGCCTCTCCTACACCTAGAACCCCTCTGCTAAAACATGGTGCACGGGGAAAAGCGGTAAAAAATGAGGCTAGAAAGCCAAGCTAAGGCACATCACAACACTAATGTGTGGACATTAAGGGGGCCACCAGAAGGTTCCAGACCGGGGAAGGCATGATCATGCATCCATATGCAGCCTCTCGGAAGATAAACTGTAAAGGGGAGAGACACAAGGCCCAGAGACCAGTTAGGAGACTTGCAGTGCAAAAACCAGATCCGAGAGCTGGAGAAGACCCAATTAAATTCGCCCTGATGACATACATACGAAAGAAATCACAGAGGCTAAAGGAAAGATGGAAATAGGAATCCGCTCCCTGCATTAAGCAGAATTTGCTAGAGCCTATTAATACCTGCTCAGAGGTTTCAATAACCAAAAGACAATTTTGAGAGGAGAATCGAATCATTAAACAGATAGGTGGGTCTTGGGGGCCAAGGACAGAGATAACAAAAAATTTTACAATTTGTTTTAATTTGAGAAGCATTTCCAGGATGCTATCTGCCTATTATTGGAATAAGCACAGGGGGGATTCAAAGTAGTATGTGGCATGATCCCAAAACATGAGGTCCGTATAATCGCTTGGAAAAGAAAGATGCCCATGCATGAGATGACCAGAAAGCAGTGCATGGCAGATCGTAGTGAAGAATCTAAAGGACAACAGGTAAGTATGAGACTGGAAAAAAGATTCGTGCCGATTACAGGACTCCGTGAACGCTCCGTGGTGGTGGGCTTGCAAGGGAAGGTAACGGTGCACTTGCTCCAAGCAGGAATCTCAAACTTCAGTGAACCCAGCAGTCACGTGGGGAGCTCCTGAGCTCCATGCAGAAATCCTAATTCTGTAGTTCTTACAAACGCTCCCAAGTGATTCCATTACAGGTGGTCTCTGTTCCGTACATTGATAAACTCTGGTGACATATCAAGGTCTCTTCTAGCTACAAAAACCATGCTTCTGTCTGCTGCGATGGACAGTGGGTTTCAGAGAGGGGGAAGTGGGAGGGCAAGGTCGAGGAGGACAGAGGTCTCTGGTAAGGCAGAAACTCTGCTGAAGGAGTATCAACAGAGAAGAAGCAGGTCTGTTCAGAGAGGATGAGGAGCTCGGCTTGGCAGACATGCAAAGTAATGGCAGGTAAGGAAGGACCTTGAAAATAGGACTCAAGGGTTAGGATCTATCCTCGGGACAAGAGAAAACCACTGATGCTTTCAAACAGTGAAGCACTGGGACGATTTAGTTTTAAAGAAGGAAAATGACTGCTGATCTAGAAGTTTGCTAGGAAAAGGATTTGCAAAGCATAGAAAACAACGGTCTATTCTCTTACTTTAACCGAGTCTGAAATAGAATCCCGCTCAGGAAAGGACACAGCACCCTTACCTCTGTTCTACCTACAGTTAAGGGTCTCAGGGTTGACTCCCACCTCCCGCAACACGGTTACTGCCCATGCCTTCGGATGCCCGTCTGGGTCCGGCCACTAGATGGCAGTGCTTACCCTCCTTTAGCAGGATGGGCGCCAGCTAGCCAGCACCCCGTGAGTTTAACACACAGGCAAACACTTCCCCTGTAATTGCCATTGTAATTTCCTGTGGAGAAGGAAGCAAAGGGGGCCCAACCGCAGCCCAGGTGGGAAGCCGGGCGGCTGGCCTTTTCGTGCAGGAAGATGAGAAGGCGCTTGGAGGAGAGGAGACCCTCCAGCTCTTGAGTGCTCTGGAGGTGAGAAGCAGCCCCGGCCACGAGCACAGGGTCCCAGAAGGCAGGGGGCACTGAGCCGGGCCACTCTGTGCCCAGGGCGTACCCCCAGAAGGTCCGTTCCACGAAGGCAGGTGCCACAGGAGGCGCAGGGCCAGCACTCACCGGGCGGGGGGCAGGCTTCTTCATCCGAGCCATCTGCACAATCCCGGTACCCATCGCACACCCAGCTGTCCATCACGCACGCCCCACTGCTGCAGCGGTAGTAATTGGGCAGACACGTAGAGGGCCCGGGAGTGGGGGATGGGAGGACATGTGAATCTGAGCAAAACACAAGCAAGCAAGAACGCCCACAGTGTTACAAGACGCTTGATCCCAGACCAAAATGTGTCCCCAGACTTAGCGTGGATGTCCCCGTTTGAGCTGCCCCAGCCCAGGGAGGCCAGCGTGAGGCACGGTTCTGATCGCAGCTCATCTAACAATCATTTATAATGGGGTATCAGAACAGACCGCAACCTCTTCCCTTTTCTGGAGCAGATTCACCTAACCCCTATTATCTGATCTGTGCTAATATCTGAATGAGTTTGCTTTTGCAGGGGCTCAACAGGGGCTCAGTGCTTTTGCAGGCTGATGGAAGGAAGGTGACTCAGAATGCGAGGGTGGATGGAGAACTCCCACTGAGTCTACACACTATGCTGGTTACAATTCCACTGCAGCTGCCCTGAGACCCAGTTCAGAGAGGAGAACCCCAAAAAGGAAAGTAACGAGCACGCATCCTACACCAGTGCTCCTCGGATACGACATGGCACCCCTATCACCTAGAGATCTTGTTACGATGCAGAGTCTGACTCAGAAGGGAGGCCTGGGCTGGGGGTCGGAGACCCTGCATTTCGCACAAGCTCCAGGCAGATGTGGATGCTGCTGGTCCGCAGGGCCATGCCTGGAGTTGCCAGGCTCCAGAGCGCTCACTGTGGCCTGCACAATATGGCCCTCAAAACAGGAGAAACCAACCACGCTGCTTCTAAAGTGGGAGGGGGTAGAAAAGAACTCAGACAGTTGCGCCCCAAATATCACTGAATAGGCCCGGCAGCGACAAAACCAACTTCAATTCTGTGCAGAAAGGGGGCCATGTGCTGGTGTGTCCTGGTGACGGGCTGACCCAGGACCCTCACCTCCGCAGTCCCTCTCATCAGACCAGTCGCCACAGTCGTTCTCCCCGTCACATTTCCACCTGTTGGGGATGCAGTGGCCATTCTCACACTGGAACTGGAAGTAGCGGGAGCAGTTCGGGGCTTCTGTGGGGTTTTCTGGGGAGATGAACCACACCATCGGTCAGTGTGAACATACACACCAACCAGACAGACACGGCCTCCTCAAGGCCCAAGTCCCCAGGCAGCCTGCACAATCCTACCAGATACAGGTAAGGTGGCTTCTTGGACCCAAGCCCCATCTTCCTGGATCCCAGCTCATGCTTCTCTGAGCCACGCTTCTGGATCTTACAAATAATAGCCAAATTTTCATTTTGATGCTTTACCAAAGGAATGATATAATTACTGACTCTGACCCAACAGTGACAACGACTCTATAAAGTTGTGGAATCTGTAACCTTCAGGAGAGGAGAGGGAAGCACTCTCCAAAAGATTTACCGTAAATCCTCTACTGTATTTCTTAGACATCACGCGAACTTCCCGACTGGGGAAAGAAAAGGAACCAGAACAAACATTCCCCAACACCGACTGGGGGCAGGCTGCCACTTCAAGACTCGATTCCTTACAGAGATTCGAGAGCTGGCAGGAACCAGCGCTGAGGAAGGAGAAGGCAGAGCCTGCATGGGAGTGGGCTGAGAACGGCCTCCTTAACCACAGGCAGCACTGTGACCGGAGGTTAGGGACGAGAGGCTGAAGGTCCAAGCTCTTACCGCAGTTGGCTTCATCCGAGTAGTCACCGCAATCATCCATGCCGTCGCATTTCCAGATCAAGCTGACGCACACTCCGTTCTGGCACTGGAAACTGAACTCATCACAAACCTTGTGGAACTCGGGGTCTTGGGCTAGATAAGGAACAAGCATCCATAAATTCCAGGTTACTGCCATACTGAAGAGCTCAAAGTGGGACACTGCTTGGAAACGAGAAGAAAGAGCAAACTGTCCTCCACCAAGAGATAGGCTGGCTACCGGGCTCCTTGATGGCAAAAGCCAATTGAAGGCCTAACCCCCAGTAGCTCAGAAGGTGACTATATTTGGAAACAGGGTCTTTAAAGAGGTGATTAAGTGACAATGAGGTCATTAGGGTGGACCCTCATCTAATAGGACTGGAAAGAAAAGGAAAGCAAGACACAGACAGGCACAGAGGGGACACTGAGGGAGAAAGAAGGCAGCCATCAGCAAGTCAAGGACGGGGACTGCAGAAGAACCAACTCGACCCGAGATCTTGACCTCAAGCTTGTGGTCTCCAGAACTGTAAGAAAATGCATTTTGCTGTTTTAGCCACCCAGGCTGCGGTCTCTAGTAATGGCGGCCAAGCAGACCAGCACGAGTCGCTACCACAGGCAGGGCCCAGTTTTAGGAGCGGGGCTAGGGCAGTGCACGAGACAAAGGCCCTGCTCTTGTGAAGCCCACACTCCAGCTAGCAGAGACAGGCAGTCCAATAAATGCATTGCGTGCAAAGCGGTGACTCGTGCTGGGAAGACCCCTGGCACCAGGCAAGGGCTACAGAGGGACGGGTGTGCGGGAAAGGCCGGTCGGAGAGGGGCTCTCTGGGCCAAGACCCCGGTCCTCCCACACCTTCCACTGATACAGACACCAACCACCAAAGAGCAGTACTTCTGAAGCAACAAAGGTCAGTCTTTCTCAGAAAGGGCCAGACTGGACCCTCAAGCAAGACCCGTGAACCAGAGCGGCCCAGCCCTTTGCAGTGTCTCCAGGGACTCGCCCCTGCCCCCCCGCCCCCCCCCCCCCAACTCACAGCATCCTGCGAACTCCGCGTCCTCATCGGAACCGTCACGGCACTGGACAATTCCGTCGCACACCATGGAGTGGAACAGGCACTGTTGGCGGTTCTTGCACACGAAGTCCATGAAGCGTGTGCACAGGGGCTCTGAAAGGGGTCCGGGGTGGGGAGAAGGCTGTGAGTGCCCAGGACTGGGGGGTGTGGGTACAGATGTGCCCTCAGGAGACAGCAGGAAGACCCACTTATTGGGCACTTGCTGTGTGCCGAGCCCTGAGCTACAGCAACTTACCCTCGAGACAAGGTTATGAGAGATTTTACTGCCTGGTTGTCACAGGAGAACAGAGGGGATGGCAGCATTGAGTATTTTGCCCAGAGTACCCAGCGAATGAAGGGGGAGCCAGCCAAAACTGACATCTAGACTTCGGTGTCTGCCGTCCAAGCTCACGATCTTAATCATTAGGCACAGAATCCTGGCTCTCTACTACTTTTTCTATAAAGGACCAGAGTTACGGACTGAATCGTATCCCTAAAAATTCATATGTTAAGGCCCTAACCCCCAGGGTAACTGTATTTGGAGACAGGGCCTTTAAAGAGGTAATGAAGGTTAAATGAGGTCATCCAGGGGAGGGGGTCCCTGATCCGACAGGGGCAGGGTCCTTCGAAGAGGAGACACCGGGGATGCGGGCACAGACAAACAGCCACCCAGGACACAGCCAGAAGATGATGGCCTTTGGACTCGAACTGCGACATCAGCCTGCCACCTGGGTCTCCAGCCTGCCGGCCTACCCTGCAGATTTGGACTCGCCAGCCCTCATCACCGCATGAACGGATTTCTGAAAATGAATCTCTCCCCAGAGATACACACATCCTATGGGTTCTGCTTCTCTAGAGAATGGTGGCTGACACAACCAGAGAGCGAATTCTCCAGGGTGTGCGAGTCCTACAGTCTCTATCATGACTACTCCACGCTGCCGCTCTTGTGTGGAAGCGGCCCCAGACAACACATGAACAGGTCATGACCGTGTTTAAAGAAAACTTCATTCCATAGAACGGCTTACGTCTGGGCTGGCTTTCCCCTGCATCGTGGCATCGGTTCTCAAGCTGGGCTGCCCATCACAGTCACCTGCAGCTACTTTTTTTTTTTAAATCCCAATGCCCAGGCCACGCTCCAGACGAATTACATCAGAATCGGGGAGGGCGGGGAACCCAAGCACAGTATACTCACAGATGAGCACCATTGACCCAAGACAACCTCTGTGAGTCTAAAGGAAACTGGGATAAAAGAGTCACCTGGCCGAAAATGTTACCCAAGCAACACTAATAAAACCAATAAAGTAGGATAAGTAAGTGTTCAATTCAAAACAGTGGGTCGACTCCTGGAATATACTGCAACCAAACAACAGTGTTCACCGAGCTACGACCCATTCCGCCGTCACCCCGCTGCTAACCCCCTCCCTGCTCCTCTTCACCCAAACCACGGTGCCCTGCCACCGTCAGCCTCTCAGAGTCCTGCACCAACTCGGGTTAAAAGCTAACCACCAGCACGTACTGAGGAAATGCAACAATTCAGTCCACTATATGCGCTTCCCCAGGGCAGGGAGAGGACTCACCGCAGCGCTGTTCGTCCGCGCCATCTGAGCAATCCCGCAGACCATCACAGTGCTTGCTGGATGGGATGCACGTGCCATTCGGGCAGCGGAATCCGTTGCACTTCTTCTCTGAAATGCAATGCGACAACGGAAGGAAATGACGGAGAGGAAACAGGCAGGCACTCACATGCGTCGTTGTGCGGGTAGAAAACTGCACTACCCCTAAGGAAGGTGGGTGACTGGTAACTGCGGCCACAGTTACCGATGCGGCACATTGTGCCCAGCAGTGCCATCGTAAAAATGTAACCTACCCACCCAGGTGTAAAATAGTGTAAGTACGAGGTTATTCATTGCAAGGCTCTTTGTAACGCACGGAAAACCGTCCACGTGTCCATTAATAGGGGACTCTGCGATGCCTTATTGTACACAGGAACACGAGACTGTCATAAAGGCACTGAGGAAGCACTCTGTAAAAATGTATCGTGGATACACAGTTGTACGAAAAAAACAAGTTACAAAACAACATGCATAGCACACTACTGTATAAAAGAGAACAAGAATACACAGTACATTTAAATTTGCACATATGCACAAAAATATCCCAAAAGGGTATACAACCATAATTTCCTACATGGACAGGGTTCGGAATTTGGCAGCTGGGGAGAAAAATGTTTACCGAACACCTCTTGATACTTTTTTTTTCCATTTTCAACCATGAAGAAATGGAACCATGTTACCTCCTCATGAGTACATATTTTCAAGCAAAGCTTCAGTGAATAAAAAAAAGGGGGACATGAATTCTGATTATAAATCCTGGTCTTTGAAAGCTCTCATAAATCACCATCTTAATTCTTCAGGAATTCTAAACCAAAGCCCTTTTAAAGAAAGTCCATCCTAGAAATGTTAAGAATCTTAGGTTTCGCACTTAGTAGAGAATTCTTAGCATGAGATAACCCTTTCTCCTGAACGCAGAGCTACTGCCCAACGTTAGGCTTAAAAGTAAATTCTAGCAGGTCAGTCATGGCCACTGCAAACCCAACTCTTAGGAGAACGGTTCTAGGAGGGTCAGGTGTAAGGCAAGAAAATGCGTTTTAATCCCATAAAAGGTCATCATGGAATAGGAAATTATTCAAAGGACATCAAACAGAAATAGGAAGTGAGTACCATGAGTCGGGGAAATATTTAATGTAGCTAAGTATAAAAGCTCTTTTTAAAAAAGTATAAAATTAAAATTACACGAGACAAACTCCCATTCATTAAATCAGTGAAAGCAGCTAAAATGTAAGCTCAAGGGAGACTCAGGGAAACAGACACTACGCTACTGACAGATGCTTCGGGTATCATTGCTTGGAAACTCAATATGGAGACACTTAATGAGAATCACTGAAGTCCATCAGAACCTCTGACCCAGCAATGCCATACTGAGGAACATATCCTAGGAAGTATCTTCAAGAAAAAATAAGCCTTCATTTCCAAAGAAATGGATAATTTTACTACGCATAACAGTGTAAAACTAAAAACACTCAAATGCCTGACCAGGAAGCAGCTAAGTAAGTCAGAGAAACACAAAGTGAATGTGCATCTGCCATGAAAATGCTGACTATAGAAAAATACAGACATAGGCAAACATCTTCAATACTTGGACATGAGGGCAATAGGGCATACAACATGCAGACAATGACTACAATCCCATGAAGATCTGGACGTATGGTGTCAAGTAACAGGAAATATATATATATACTGGTCTCTGCCCCTGGTTACTGGCACAGAGCTCTTGAAACCCTTGTAATTCCCTACGGAATAGAAGTGTCTCATGTTCTAATGGGGCTACTCTGGGTGGGCTCCTGCATAGCTTTTGGATGGGGGCTGGTCACCAGAAAAACCATGCCATGATTAGAGGCTTGGAACTTTGAACCCCACCCCTGATCTTCTAGGAAGGGGCAAGGGATGGAGACTGAGGTAATGATCGGTCATACCTATGTGATAAAGCCACTATAAAAATCCCAAAAGTAGGGCGCCTGGGTGGCTCAGTTGGTTAAGCGACTGCCTTCGGCTCAGGTCATGATCCTGGAGTCCCGGGATCGAGTCCCGCATCGGGCTCCCTGCTCGGCAGGGAGTCTGCTTCTCCCTCTGACCCTCCTCCCTCTCATGCTCTCTGTCTCTCATTCTTTCTGTCTCAAATAAATAAATAAAATCTTAAAAAAAAAAAAATCCCAAAAGTATGGGGCTCAGAGAGCCGTCCAGGTTGCTGAACACAGAGATGCTGGGAGAGCGGCAGGTCTGGACAGGGCATGGAAGCCCCACAACCCTTCCCCATACTTTGCCCTATGCATCTCTTCCATCTGGATGTTCATTCTATCCTTTACCACGTCCTTTTCTAACAAACTAGGAAACGTGTTTCCCTGCGTTCTGTGAGACATTCCAGTAAATCACTGACCCCAAGGAGGGGGACCCGGATATATAGGTGGTCAGTGAGAAGTATGGGTGACAACTCGGAGGCTGGTGACTGGCATGGGAGGTGGGGGCAATGCTGGGGACCGCACCCCTCACCCGTGAGATCTGACACCATTCCAAGGAAGACAGAGTAAAGAATAAGTTAACTGGAGGACACCCCCCCAGCTGGTGCTGAAGAGTTACTTGATGTGGAAAACACACATGTGGTGGCCAAGAAGTGTTGGAAGTACTGTGTGAGCAGGATACTGAGAGCAAAGGAGAAACACGGGGATTTTTTTCCTATCAACATTAGAAAAAAAGGATAATGACAGAGAACCTTAAAGTTATTTGGCATTGGGGCACCTGGGTGGCTCAGTCGTTAAGCGTCTGCCTTCGGGTCAGGTCATGATCCCAGGGCCCCAGGATCGAGCCCTGTGTTGGGCTCTCTGCTCAGCGGGGAGACTGCTTCTCCCTCTCCCACTCCCCCTGCTTGTGTTCCCTCTCTCGCTGTGTCTCTCTCTGTCAAATAAATAAATAAAATCTTTTTTTTTTAAAAAAAGATACTTGGCATAAAACAGAATTTCATATATTTGCGTTCGTGTGGCGGCTATTTTGTGAAGGTAAGTGACTACCTCAGAGTTCTTTGTGAAATCAGTTACGCTGAAAAAGTCCTACCTTTGGGGTGGTGAGCCATTTTCCTACAGGATGGTAACAGAGTACTCTTAGTCACAAAGCATGCGATTTATACAGAAACTGTTGGCTAATTTCTGGCGGAACACGGGTCATTTCTGTATGTGGTGACCGTATTTAGCACTCTGCGTGGGTGAACTGGTTTCCATTTCTTCTCTTCGAAGCTGTTATGGAAAAGCAGTGAGGCAAAACAGCTTGCCTGCCAACGAGGACAACACAACACACCCCTCGACATCCTACGGCAGTGCCATATAGAAGCTGGGAGGGCGTGTTCGGTTGTCCGTGTGGGCACCCGGGCACAGCAGAACAGTACTCCAATCCCTGGCCCATTGTTGCCTCTGTTCCTGAACGGCAGACACTAGGGACGCTCCAGGTGGAGGCCAAAGCATGGGCATTTACCGCAGTTCACTGGGTCCTCGTCAGAACCGTCTTGGCAGTCCATGTCACCATCGCATGCCCACCGCTGGGGGATACAGTGTCCGTTGCGGCACTGGAAGTTGGAGGCCTCGCAGGTGTGATAGATGGCTGTCAGCAAGAGAGAAGAGAGAAAGTGTCAACGCCACCCTCACCTCTGCTGCCCCACCAACCGCCAAGGAGCTGACCGAGGAGAGACTGTGCTGGGTAATAAGGTATGGACCAGAGTGCCAGAGTTCCTCCCTGGCCAGGAGCGAGGCACCTGGGGTTGCCCTGAAGGTGGGGTGCAGCCTCCTGATCAAGCAAATCACTTGACTCTGTGAGTCTGTGAAGTTACAGAAGCATAGATGTACAGGTTTAAAAAAAAAATCATTCACTTTTTGCAACCACCTATGACGTGAGGGTTATTCCCCATTCACAGACAGCCTCAGAGGGGCGCCTGGGTGGCTGAGTCGGTTAAGAGTCTGCCTTGGGCTCAGGTCATGATCTCAGGGTCCTGGGATCCAGCCCCAAGTGGGGCTCTCTGCTCGGAGGGGAGTCTGCTTCTCCCTCTGCCCCTCACCCCGCTCTTGTGCTCTCTCTCACTCTCTCAAATTAATAAAATCTTTAAAAATAAATAAATAAATAAAAAGAATTTAAAAGAAAAAAAAAAACAGCCTTAGAGAGATTAAGAAATTCGCCCACGTTCACAAAGAGAAGTAAGAGCCCCAGCGCTCTCCAAGTCCAAAGCCTGGGCAGTTTCTGCTCTGTCTTACTACTTTATCTTCTCACATGAACCCACTCACTCATCCAGATTCTGTGGGACAAGGAGAGGTGGTGTGTGCTCCGGGGACCGCCTCTAGACCTGGTCCAGACCTGGGGGCGTCAATCTCATCTATATTGACATACAAGGACCCCTGTAAGCTCTGAAAAGCTGTGATTTCATAATTCTCAATAAACAACCCAATTTCAAATGTGGAAAACCTCAGATCCAAAGAGCACAGAAGATTTATCCAAACTCACACAGAAAGGTCCCAGAACCTCCTCAACTTGTCTAACTCTCCCGACTGACATCTACAACACATGGTGGCCGCTACAATCATTAAAAGAAAAAGACACAAGTGAAACAGTGCTGATGTTATAAACCAACAGCCTTGTTTGCATACATGGGCTGAGGCCACCTGGAAGTCCTTTAGAAACATCTCAAAAAGACTAGTTCGAACACAGAGTAACTGCCTCAAACCCAACTGGCACTAGTAACCACCTCTCCACTAGATTTCCCTTTCCTCTGCTAAAACAGAAAGCTGTTTGTGTCTCTTCATTGCTGAATGAAAGCCAGGGCTGGCCTTGTTTACCTCTGATATAAAATAATACAATCGAGATGCATGGGCTGTTAGCTTAACCGTGTGAACAGGATGTCTTTGCAACAGATGAGGCAGAACAAACAAAAGTGGGTTACTGAGTGCGTACTATAGTTATTTATTCAATCAAGATGGTTGGCAACTGCTACTCAAGGACTGGGAAAATGGGCTTCCAATGCCCTCTAGAATTTCTACTGAATTTTAGGCTATTTTGTGCAGCAGTCTGAAATACAAAGAACCTGATTTTTCAAACCACTTTAAAACAAGTGGTGGTCCATTACCTGTTTTCTTCTTATCTCTCTGAAGATCAAGGCTATATGTGTAGTATGCAAATGGGTCTATAGGAAGTTTTAATATTTTACAACCTTTGGCACTCAGAACCCAGTAAACATCTTTTAAAGATACACTTACATCTCTGATAAGAGGAGTACGTATATGTTGCATGTTACGTGAGCTTTTGCCCAAGTAAGCCATTGCCTGGAAGACTTTTGATCTGGTGGTTTTACAAGTCTGACAGCCCTTGAAAATATTCCTCAGCAAAGCCTTGCTCATTTTCATAAAATATACTGCTGCCTAAGCTCACTGCCATACTGATCTACTTGTTATTATTCAGCTTATGCACCTCATTTTTTTTTTTTAAAGATTTTATTTATTTATTTGAGAGAGAGAGAGAGAGAGAGACAGTGAGAGAGGGAACACAAGCAGGGGGGAGAGGAAGAAGCAGGCTTCCCGCGGAGCAGGGAGCCCGATGCGGGGCTTGATCCCAGGACCCTGGGACCATGACCTGAGCCGAAGGCAGACGCTTAACGACTGAGCCACCCAGGCGCCCCTGCATCTCATTTTTAATTGAAAACAATTTCGGAGTGCTAATGGAGTTTCCAAATGACCATTCTGGGAGGCATGCCTGAGATCTCCAAAATCTATCACAGAAGCTGAGCTCAGAAAGACTAATCAGTTTGTATAATTTCATTTAAGTGGCCAGGTATGAATGGAATTCTTAACACATTCTCTTTTTCTGAATTTTCCCATCTTCTGAGTAACTTATTAGGTCTCTGACATGGAGTGTCTGGTAATTAATACATGTTTAATTATTACCTTTTTCTTTTAATTATAAGGATGGAACAGATTGACTTTAATACAGACTAAAGAATGGGGGGAGAAAAATAAGAATCCTTTGCACGGCAGGAATCATTGTAACTGTGAGAAAGGATGGGCTAATGGGGTACATGACCATGAAATTAGAGGATCAGGATTTCTAATAGAGGCCATCACCCTACACCTTACTCTCGGACTTGGACAGATCTTCCTTGACTTCCTTCCCCTCTGGAACACTTGATCAGAAGCATTAACCAAATACAGGAGGGGCAGAAGAGATGGATGAATTTATATGGTAAGAAAGCACTTCCAGATTCATTACCAAGCGCTGGACTGTGAGGAGGTGAATGAGGGGAGAAAAAAATGTGACTATCAATTCAACTTGTATGATGAATGACACAGAAATAATAACATAAAGCATAAAGAAAGGGCCCTGAAAAATAAAAGGCAAACTCTGAAAAAGAATCAGATAGAAATTCTAGATATAAAAATATAGTCGTGGAAATAAACATAGCTCAGGGGATGTGTGAAACAGCCAGTCAGATTCAGCTGAAAAGAGAATTATTGAACTGGAAGAGAAGACTGAGGAAGTAACTCAGTTTCTAGCACAGAGTCAGAAGGAGACCGCAAATACAAAAACAGGAAGCGTGAACAACAGAAGGACACAGCCCGACAGATGGCTGAAAGTAACTGCTAAAGACGAGACCAGAGAAAGTAGCAAACAGAGTTGAGAAGATCACGGCTGTAATTCCCCAGAATGGGTGAAAATTAAATCTTCAGCCGCTAGAAGGAAAACAAGACTCAGGAGCAGGATGAATAAAAATAATTTCACTTAAGGAGGTGAAACCACATAACAAGAACAAACAAAAACCTACAGATACCTGGAGAGAAAAGAACGTCTGATTGTTGTTTGAACAAATCACCTGCCAGGAGAATTTAAATCAACACGGAAGAGGCCAGAAGGAAATAGAATAATCCCATCAAAACACTTAACGGAAAATTACTACCAACCGAGAAACCCAGATCCATCTGAATTCAGGACTGAGAGTGAAATAAAGATACGTTTATAGAAACAAAATCTTGAAAGAGCTTACTATTCGCAGACTCCTGTTGCAAGAAACAGAGAAAGATGTACACGGGGAAAGGAGACATCAGGTACAAGAAGCAAAGGTAAATGGTTACTAAAATATAATAACAATGATGAATATTAGGATTCTTAAAATGTACAACTAAAATACTAAATATTTACGGAGTCTGTTTGGAAGTCCCTGCAGGTCTCGGAGAGAGGAAAGTTACTACATGAAGACCATTAACCGCTGAAAGAACAGAAATTAGATGTTTAAGCTCAAAATCGATGCAGGGAGGTGGGGAGAGGGAATAAAGAAAACTCAGTCCCATGGAAAACAAAAAGCAGGGAGGACAAGAGCAAAGACCATGCACGCGAGCTGAGGCCAACAGGAAATCCGTGGACCCCGACCAATTTGCTCTAGCTTTGCGGATGATTTAGTTTATTAGGTCAGGAAATGAAGGGACACGCCACACATTCTAATGAGCTCGCAGCTGACCGCCAACTATTTTGAGATACCAGGGAAGGGGAATCATCTTTAATAGGTTTGGAAGAATAGTCACTGCAACAAGGGAGCAGGTGAGGTGCAAGCACTTTACATTTTCCCCAGACAGCCCTGCCAAAAAAAATCTGAGAGAAAATCAGGAGTCTCGGACGAACCCACCCATAGAAATGAGCTGTTAATTCATCCCGGAGGAGCGGCACATGCTGCTGAAACACAAAACTGACTAATGTGGTTGTACTAATGTGGTTGAACATAATCATTTTGCAATTTACAAACTGAGATGCCCAAGTGTACTCCTCTAATTTATTAACCAATTATCCACCCGAGCCCACCGCTTCCAAACAGCACTCCGTGTGGTTCCTGGGCTGACAGCAGGACAGCAGTCCCTTCATGGACCCTGGCTTTTCCTCCTTCTGCAGGCCTTGCTTGTATTTGGACAGAAGCCTTTTCCCGCAGTCCTTCCAGAAGCAGAGGTGCAGACATGGAGATTGCACCAGAAAGGACAAGGAGCAAGGTTAGGGTAAGTTCATAAAGGGACAAAATTTGGTAACATCACAGATCATCCTGTGTGATGATACTGCATTTGAGGAGATCCATTTACTCCTGAAGGCTATAGAAGGTCATCTCCAAATGAAAATGAATGCAGAGAAGCGCTTATGTAAATTGCCCAATGGGCAGAGGTTCTTGCCAGGTGCTGGGCACTGGGCGAATGCAAAGGACTCAAAGGCCATTCCTGCCCTTCAGGAACCAGATCTAAACTATAGCATAACAACAGCCGTCTTTTTGTTTGCTTTTGCAAATTAGTAGGCATGCTTTGAGCTCCCGGGTGCTGGGCAGTGTAGGAACTGGTGGGGTCTGCGGGGGCGAGGGAGATTAAGACAGGGGACTTGGGAGGTCTACCACAAGGGTAATGATCCACGCCACGTGAATGGGAAGTTAATGCAGTAACAGTGAATGGGAAAACAAAGCCTAGAAGCAGATGTGCCCTCACCACAAAATGGTTACATGAAATAACCTTAGCCCCACCACTGGAGGGATTTAAGAGAGAACTGAGTGATCACTTCTAGAGGTTGCAGAGAAAATGTACTCATCAGGTACCGGGATCGGATTTTATTCCTCCACGGTTTCCCCAATTCCTTGCTCTCCCTATTCCACCATACTGTAAAATGGGTCTCATTCACTCATTCATTTATTCATTCATAAAAAGTAGTGTAACGAACACGCATGAGAATAATTAGAACATGACCTCCACCTCACACCACCTAGCCTTCCTCTCATATTATTATGCTGTTCCCAACTTTATTTTTCATGAAATCTTACCCAAAACGGGTGCAAGCAGAGCTTAGGTTTGCGGTGTTTGGGGAACTCTCGGATGCTCCGTTCAAAATCATAAGCTAGCTCAGTGCCGCTCAACGTGTGGTCCCCAGACCAGGGGCCAGTCTATAAACCGTGTATTACTGGATCCTGAAGAAATAAGCTCAAGCCAGAATGTGACTCGACCATATCACTCGGGGACACTTGTTTAGTTCAGTTAACGCTTTTTTCACAGCAAGACCTTCTCAGTGAAGAAAGCAGGATGTCGGTTTACCTTTCAGCACAAGCTCATCACAGTGCAGCTGATGGCTAAGGTCCGTTTCTTAGCGCCTGGAGTCGACGATCACGTAGGGCTGCAGGGCTAAGCCGCACACACACACACACACAGGTACTGTCAAGGGAGAGCAGGAAATACTGACCAGTACAGTTGGCTTCATCAGACCAGTCCCTGCAGTCATTGTCCCCATCACACACCCAGGAGGAGCGGATGCACATGCCAGAGCTGCAGCTGTATTCGTCACGCCGGCACTGGTGCATTTCTGCAGGTGAGATCACAAACACAGAGCTGTGAGGACAAATGCTTACTCAGAAATCCGTCCCAAATCGAGCTCAGGCGTCGGCGCTCCCACGGGCTAGAGATGCATGCATTACCCGCATTGTTATCACTGATCATCCAGAGACAGAGTGGACTTTAACCAGGGATGCCAGCTCATCGAGGATGGACTCCAGGTGTGCTGACACCCTCACATTCTGCTTTTTAAGATTTTATTTATTTATTTATTTGAGAGAGGCAAGTGGGCGGGGGGAGAGGGAGAGGGAAAATCTCAAGCAGACTCCTCGCTGAACGTGCAGCCTGGTGCAGGGCTTGATCCCAGGACCCCGAGATCAGGACCTGAGGCAAAATCAAGAGTCAGACACTTAACTGACTGAGCCACCCAGGCGCTCCCGACACCCTCACATCCTTGCCACTGGTTGCCTCCAGGCCAAGAACAGCATTACCCATGTATCTCAGCGCACTTCACAAATATTGTCTAAGCTTGCTACAGTGGGAAGGTTAGGAGGCAATGCTCCAGTTGCCCAGAAAGGAGAATCCTCAAGAACTCCCAAGAAACAGAAGCCTTCTAGAGACAGCGCCTGTGGTTTCAGAAAAGGAGTAATGAGAACTCCGAGCGATCAGTACGAGATGCTCAGATTGGGGAAAGCGAGATCAGTGCCGAGTTCCCAACATAGATGAAACTGGGGACCTTCTGTGGGCAGAGCTCCAGGGCTGCTGGCTGATGGGCTGCCTCTAGAAAGGTGGGTTCCTGAAGTAAATGAATCCGTGCAGCCTGACCAAGACTTGCAAGCAGGCTACGCTGACAACATCTTTTACATACCCTGGAAATGTCATCCAAATGGCCTTTCAAAGATCTTATGGAAACAGGGGCCAGCGTGGCTGCCTGAGTTGTGTCATCCAGGAGACAAGTTGATGGTGAAGTTGGGGATTCAGATATTTGTGAAGAAACAGTCTGGAGACTTATGAAGAGGACCTGTCTCTGAGGATATCAGGGACCGAAACCCTGGGATGGATTCGAGAGACATTAGCATGAACAGGCTGTGAACAGGGAATCTGATGCAAGCCCAGTACGTGAGAGAGATGATATCACTGCAGTCTCCCTCCTACTGAGCTGTGCCCTTCAACCCTGTGCAGGTGCTAAGGAGGAGGGGGGAAGAATTCAGGGAAAACAGCCCTGAATCCCACAGACTGCTTTCCGCAACTTTCTATTTTTACAAAGATGAGGGAAAACGATGGGACCCCCGTACACACAAAATTCCCCAGAGAGCCAGCCAAGGGGCATTCCCCCTGCCCCCCTCGCCTCAGTCCCTGGGGTCAAACGACCTGCTGGTGAGAAAGCAGGCCCCGTCCATAAACACACGCGCAGCTAGACTGAACCTGACCCATGGGTGGGCAGGGAGAGCCACCAGCTCATCACGCTGTCTGGGTCCACATCTGGCCTCTGTTCTCACTTCCCCTTCCCCAGTCAGAACCCCTCCAGTCTGGTGCACTATGTACACCACACGACAGTCAGCAATGCTGGCGTGGTATCAGAGCCATTCCCGAAAACAGGCCCCCCGCAGCGGGCAGGGCTGGGCTGCGCAGTGGCGAGGCTGGGAACCACGGGCTCCGGGTCCCCATCCTGACACAAACTAACAGTGTCACCTGGAGTAAGTCCCCTCAGCCCTTTAGCTGGAAATTAAGAGGACTGAACTAGAGAACCCCTACCCCTCCTGGCAATTCCAACATACTGTTTTTCTAAACGTAAAAATTTCCACTCCGAAAACAGACGTTCAAACAACGTTTGCGCTATCTGCTGGCTTCCAGCAGAGTTTACGGAATTAGATCGGTTTAAAAAAAAAAAAAAAAAAAAACACATTCGTAAAGGTATAGATCTGTGTCTTCAGGAGGCTAATCTCATAGCCACCCAGACATGTGGGCCAAGTCTATGTCATATAGAGCTGTTAATAACCACCTAAAATCAGTTAGAAATCTTCCTCACCATCACATTCATGCTTACAGCATCTCTGCACGGTAAAGCAGGGTCCATGATCTTTCGAATGAATCATTCCTACCAAGGGGACAGAGGTGGTCATAGAGCTGGGTCTCCGAAACCCTGATGGGGGCATCTGGGTGGCTCAGTCGGTTAAGCGTCCAACTCTTGGTTTCGGCTCAGGTCATGATCTCGGGGCCCTGGGATGGAGCCCCACTCTGGCCTCCGTGCTCAGCGAGGAGCCTACTTAGGATTCTCAAGTGCTGTCTCTCTCTCCCTCTGCCCCTCCTCCTCTCCCATGTCTCCCCTCCCCCCAGCACCTGCACACACATGTGCGTTCTCTCTCTCTGGAAAAGAAAGAAAGAAAGAAAGAAAACCCCAAGATGCTTTCGGAAATCCTCCATCTGCAACTCACGGAAGCCCAGGGAGCAAGGGTGCTGCCCCGCTCAGAAGTGGGGTCCCTGGACATCATGTCCCCTTACCGCAGTGACTTTCATCGCTGTTGTCTCCACAATCATCCTCAAGGTCACATTTGTAGGACAGTGGGATGCAGGTCCCAGACTCCTGGCAGCGGAACTGGGTGTCCAGATCACAAATGGTAGTAGCTAAAAGGGAAGAGATGACATACTCGTGAGGAACAATTTATCCCCCCCACCCAATACACACATCCCCATGGAAAACGAACTAAAACAGAGAAGAAAGCAGATTTGAATTGCAGCAACAGACCAAAAATACAAAAAAAAATTTACAACCAAGGAAAAGAAGAGCCTATCTTTCCATGGAAGTTTCCAGATGGGCACCGGGCTGGGAGGGTGAGAAACTGCCCTCCAGCTGGGAGAGAGACTGATGGGCCGGATCACCTCCTACGACCCCTAAGTCAGCAGCAGAGATACCTTCATCTAGACAACGACCATGAGGAAGCCCAATTCCACACGAGAAGGTGGCACCTCCCTGTTATCGATGACACGGGGAGTGTTGGGCAAGAATCTGGGCCCTGTCATCAGGCGGGACTGGGTTTCAGATCCTGGCTCTGCCTCTGCCTCGAGCAATTAATTAACTTTAACCTCCTTGAGCCCGTTCCGGACATAGGAGGAGGATAAGGTCATGTGGCCAAGCGCTGTGATGACAGAAAGACTAGATATGGATCTCAATTCTATAGTTCATGTAACCTAACTGATCCGTGCCTCTGTTTTCTCTACTGTAAAACAGAGATAATAGAACACCTACCCCGGGGCAGTTTATGAACGTAAATAAGCAAACCGGTTTGGGACCAGAGCCCATTACATAAGGCTGCTAAACACACTAGACTCCAAACAAATGTCATGCGTCTTCCTTGTCCTTCCTCTGCCCTCCTGAACCAGAATGGGTATAGACGTAGACCCTTCTCCCTCTTCTAAGCAGAAAGTATCTGGGGGTAAGCACAATCCCTAGAACCCAGCAAAAGACCCTCCAGGCAAGGCTTTGGGAAGGAAGGCTATGCTCAGGAGGGGCTGACACGTAAGGCACGATGTGACAGAACAGAATCCTGGGGTGGGGGGTGGGGGGTGCCGGGAAATGAAAAGCCAAGGGCAACGCTATACAGTTAGACATCCCAGCGGCTCTTATTTGAGGCTCCATTTCTTCTCTGTAATTGAGCTCATGGTGGGAGGCAGACGATGAATACAAAATGACAAGGCTGCAGGGGATTCACGTCAAAACCCGGAGCGCCTGACAACTACCCAGCGCAGGAGTCTGTGCGCGGGAGGGAGATGTGCTGACAACATCTCTCCCCGGCTCCCGGGTCACCACTCCCACTCTGCTCCCCAGGCGGCTGCCTTTCACTTCCCAGACAGCAGCCCCACCCAGTCGCAGCCTGTCCCTTCCCTGCAGCCCTGCCCGTGGACGGTGCGCCTCCACCATCAGGATAAGCACGACTCTCCTCCTCCTGGATAAGGGAGCCACTCCTGCAGGTGCGATCAAGCACCACTCTCCTGGTTCCCAGGCTCCATATTTTAACCCCTGTACCCCTCCTCAGGGCCTCCCCTCTGCCAAGTGGAATGAGTGGAGAAAAAGCAGAGCAGCGAGCAAGTCCCGGGAATGTCAATCCCAGCTGACGCTAACACCAAACCAGGAGGAGGGCAGAGGCGGCTGCACACTTGACCCAGAGGAGCAGCGTGAACTCTGCGTGGAAGCCTGTGAGACCAGCACTGAGCTCTGGCACTGGGGGAGAGGGGGAGAGGGCGCCCCTCCTGAAGATGGACGGAGCTCCCTCTCTCAGAACACTGCACCAATACAAGATCCCCGCTTGTCATCAAGTGGAACCCAAAGCTCCTGGGTGGAATCCCCATCTATCAGACACAAGGTCATCTAGTTTAAATCTCTCTGCTTCCACTAAAGCCTAATCATGTCTGGGCAATCTTCGTGCAATGTGCTAATTCTAAGAAGCGTCTCCTCGCCCACCCCATTATGTAATAAAGTCCTTTCCAGGCTCGGTTCCAGTGTTGTTAATATTTATTGTTTTTAAGGAGCTTTGGCTCTTCCCCCACAAATATCACCCCTTCCTGAGACTCTGGTAGGTAGAGAAGGCTTTTATTGGTGTCCTTTTTGCAGAGAAGAAAAAACACACAGACAGCCTAACGCTTCTCCAAAGCTGCCATTCAGTAAGCTCTTCTCCCTGCCTGTGAATGGCATCCACTGAAACCAGGGAAAGATGATTAAGAAAAGGTTTGTTAAATAACCTCCTAAGCACCAGCAAGGGCAGCACATAGTTTTGCTGGGCCCGGACGAGTTCAGGGAGTTGACTGCTTCTAAGGTTGCTTTCTGGCTGGAGGGACGTGGGAACCTGGCGCGGACTCCACACATGGCTGGCTACATATGGCCAGCCCGGAGTCAGGAGTCACCCCCTACCCTGTTCTCAGAGCACAAAATGGTAAATGAGCTTCTGGATTCCCAGTGGGAAAATATTTGCAAGAGAAGCCTTCACACTGGTTTCTGGCTTCCCTGCTTCCGGTCTTCCTCCCATCCAGTGCCTTCTGCCCACTGCTTACTTTTCCAAAGACAAGAATCTGATCATATTATTTCAGTGGTTCTCAACGGCTCTTCTGAGTAAAGTCCAAAGGCACTTGCTGCTCCGGGCACCCTCACTAGCCCGTCTTCACCTTGCCCCATGGCTTCCATATTCATATTATTGATGAGCCACACCAGCTTCCTAACCATGCCACACACACTCTGACCTCTGGGCTTTCATATCTGCTGTTCTCCTGCCGACAGCTATGTTCCCTCCACCTCTGCTTGCTTCACCTCTAACCACCCTTCAGGGCTCTCCATAAATACCTCCCCAAGTTTGATTTGTGTGCTCTTCCTGTATGCATATGCGCTTCCCCATTATAGCACTCACTGGTTCTACCGTAACTGCCCCTCTACTCTTCAGACTCCCCTACGGAGTAAACTCCATGTCCACCTGATCACCTGGTATCCCCAGGCCGAGCACAGAGCCTAGAACAAGGAGTCCTCAACAAATACTTGCCGAGTGAATGTATGAACATATTACTCACTGTCAGAGAGCAAAGCACCTCCTTAGAAGATAATGTCGAAGCTATCAAAAATTAAAACTTTGCAGTAAATTACTCATTTTAAGTAGTTATTTGTCTTTAAACCCTGCTGAACAGAACCATGCTTTAGTAGTGACCTTTAGAAAGCATACAGTCCAAAGATGACGTTTCCATGTGCACAGATCAACGCCCCCACGTTTTAAGCCAAACAAGGCATCATCAAGCAGTTGGAACCATCTCTCTGGAGCCTGGAGGGCAGCCAATATCTGCTGATTGGACGGCATACAAAATGAAACCTGTTTCCCATCTCTGAAAAGGCTGAATTTACAGATCAAGGGATGTCACCTGGTCACCAGCTTTATCACGGTGGTAAAGCCACAATGAGAGCCCAGACTGCCCGACTCGGCTCAGTGTCAGCCAGGTGATGCTTACCGGTAAACCCTTTGTAACGAGTAGTTCCCTTACCGGTCGGGGCTTGGGTTCTCAATAACAACCTATATCTAGGTGTCTTCTCTGTTCTCCAAGCCCCATCAGCTCCCACGAGCATCACCGATCACGAGGGGCCACCGGCCGGCACCCCAGGCTGCAGGCCCCCCCGCCCAGGCGGAGCTGGCTGGCCAGCCTTCCGAGTACGGCCCGTGCGCCCCCTCCCGAAAGCCCGGCCGAACCGGGAAGACTCACGGCAGTTTCTCTCGTCGCTCATGTCACCGCAGTCATTGTCAAAATCGCACCACCAGATGCTGTTGATACAGTTCCCGTTGCTGCAGCGATACTGGTTACGGAGACAGGTGTTCTCTGGACGGCGGGCCGGGCAAGGAAACGAGACACACATTATCCTTATGGCGGGACCGCAAGACTCTCGCTTTTCACTGAGTTTCCATTTCTCTTCCCCAAACAGCACGCCTTACGCGGTAAAGAGGAACAGGGGTGCCAAGCTCACCTGCACGTGGGAGCATACAATAGAGGCTTCTTCCTTTCCTCTTAGTTACAATTTAAGGACAAGAGACCAGCTGGATAGGTGTCGGGGGTGGTTATAAGGGTGAAAAAGGACAGCAATGGTGCCAGTCGCGTCCAATGGGTAGATACCAAACATTGACATTATAAAACACCAGTTATATGAGGAACTGCTTACGGGGCTCTGTCTACACAGTACGAAAACATACGTGTCCCACATATTTGTGGCTATATGTATTTTGTATATACAATCATATATATCCATATATCTTCCATTTTTCAGCCAAGTAGATGACAAAGGATACATAATACTCTGACGCACAGAAAAAACAAAAAGAAACAAAACATTGTTTAGTAAACCCAGACCAGAACACGTGAAGGCTGGACTCGTGTTTGGGTCTCCAAAGGCATTCTAAAGGAAAATATTAAAAAGCCTTTCTCTAACTTAAGTGTTAACTCTGTTTCTTTCTAAATAGCTTTAAGATGATGTCCGGAGCCTGAAAGAGAATGTCCTGCGTCCAAGAAGGGAAGGGTCATCCTTTCTCCGTGTGTATTTCTTATGGAAAAGGGACCACAGGGCTCCTTTGTTGTGCCCCCCTGCCCAGGACTAAGAGGCTTCTGTGAGGAGGGAGGTTGTGATTCCAAAGCCAATATAACCTCGAGAATAAAAAAAAAAAAAAAAAAGGCAGGGATTTGGGCGCTTCCTGGAAGGGCCCCCCCTTTCCAGAGGTTCACCTCACCGACAGTAACGTGAGGCGGAGAATAAGAACACAAATCAGACAGGAAAGAAAGATTTAAGACAGGTTTTTAGAGGAAAAAAATTAGAATCTATGTATTCAAAGGAAGGGTGGATGTGGCTGCTAGGGCCACTTGGTCACAGCATGAAGGGAAGCCTCAACGTCTGCAACATCGTTCTGAACGTTCCGGAGGTTTCGGGGCTGGCGGGGGCGGAGGGGGGAGGGGGGAACTGCTGGGTGAGCCTCGGTGAGCTCGTGGAGTCCTGCCAGCCCCTCCTCCAAGTCACAACGTACAAGAAGCAGGACAAGGGACGGGTGAGGAGAGGAAGACGGAGGAGGAGACAAAAAGGGGACGTCGAGGAAGGCCTCTGACACGTGTCATGTCACTGTGTCATCTGACACAAAACCAAAACCACAGCTATCATGTTTAAATAAACCGCGCAGGGCTGTTCCCGATGAGGACTGAGGAGCCCAGGCCTTAGAACCCAGACCGGGACGTCTCTAAGTATCTCGTGGATTTCATTTTTACCGAGGGCATTTTCGATGACGCAAACACACGGGGGATAGAGAGCGCTGGGAGAGGGGAGGGAAGAAGGGAAGGAGGCCGGCGGGACGCACCTTCTTTGACGCAGCTGTTGTTCTCCCGCTGGTAGCCCTGAGGGCACTCACACATCAGGTCCCCGGACGGGAGGATGCTGCTGGCCACACCCTCTGGACACCGGCAGCTTTTACTGTTGTTGGCCCTGGGCAGGCAGAGCAGGCTGCACGGCCTGGACACGCAGGCATTGCTTCCTGGGGAGAAGATAGACGGCGGCCGCAGCCGGGTTAATCGGTGCCAGGGAGACCCCGAACGGGGGGCTAAAATCCAAGACAACCCCCTCATTTTACAGACCCGATGGCGCAAAGCCATGATGGGGCCCCGGACAAACATCCACGTCTCTGCTTCTCAACTCCTCCGTGCCCGAGTGCAGCTACCGAGCTGAACGAAGACCCAAGCACAGGGCCCTCATTAGCCTCAGTACTATGTGTCATGCAATAACCCACACAAGGACTAGTAAATGTGGACCTGTCCCTACTGCCAATCTTGTCTCTGGTTCGGCTTTCCAAAGACAGTGCCAGATAAAAGTCCGTAAAATCCTTCACTGCAGTCTGGACAGAGAACCTTTGTGGATGAACAGTGATGGAAAAGGTATTTTCCTATCCCCCACATCTTTCCGGGAAGGAGGGGAGAGGACGCATAAATCATTTTGTAACAACTGGAAACACATATAACTATCGAGCAACATAAAAGCCACATAAATTATGAAATGTATACTTGTTCTTTTGGCTGTGACTGTTCATCATCAAAATTGGGGAAAATAAACATAAATGCTTTGATAAAACTCAACTGATGATGCTTCTTCAGTTGTGCCATCTCAGGAACAGAGAAAACACCCCCTCCCCCGCCCCCTCTCCCTGAATCACATCCAAGCAATCTGTCTCCATCCAGCCAAGATTTTAGCTATGTCATGCCTACACTGAGCTGCAGGTTGGAAAACAGGGTTTATTAATGACCATCAGTATTGATATGGGTCATGATACACTCAGTAGCTTTGGAATGTTGGCACTTCATCAGTGTTTAACTGGCATACACATAAAATAAAAATTGCAGGGGCGCCTGGGTGGCTCATTGGTTAAGCGTCCGACTCTTGATTTTGGCCCAGGTGGTGACCTCAGGGGGGTGAGATCGAGCCCTGCGTCAGGCTCCATGCTCAGCACAGAGTCTGCTTGGGATTCTCTCTCTCCCTCTGCCCCTCTTCGAGCTCGCACACGTGCACACTCACACGCGCTCTCTCTCTCTCTTTAAAATAAATAAATGAAATCTTTAAAAAAAGAAAAAGAAAAATTGTAATGATACAACAACAGTGTTCTTCCGATGCTAAAGACCAGAGAGTATGAAGCATTACCAAACAGATAAAGTACACACACCCACAGAGGAGAATCCATACAATGAAACGTTCTACAAATAATCCAATCCGCTCTAAAGGTAGAGTTACCATAGCAGAATAACCTGCTGACGAGAGCAGAAATGCCAGAAATCAATTCACTCTGACCTGTTCCATGGGCAGAGGCTGTTCCTTTTTCAGAAGTTACACGCCCTAGGCTCCAGGGAGGAACACAGAGCTGCCGCTAATGGAAAACAACTCCAAAGGGATCTGGAACATGTTCTCTGTATTCAAAGGACAACATATCATTTAATGTTCCAAGAAACTGAACAATAACAGAATCTCCGAAAAATACTCAGGGACAGGATGATAATTTCATGTGGAGCTAGGTCTGTAAAATACCACGACTAACGTGTTCACATGGGGAGCAAATGCTCCTGCCCAAAAAACCAAGAGCCACAAGTACGGAACCCAAAATGGGGTGTGGTATTTCAGGAGGCTGGTCTAGACAGAGATGTATACAGTCTGAGAGGCTGTATCCAGGGCCAAACCCCAAACCAAGAAGACCGAGTCACAGACCCCAGGAGGTAGGCATGGCAGGAGCTTATGGGGTGCTACAAAGCCACAGAGAACCTGGGCGAGCATGGAAGGAGTATTCAGCAGAATTCCACCAGAACACGGCCACAGACTCTTTCTATAGGATGCTGCAGTCTCATGTGGACAAGGCAGGTAGATGTGAAGAGTGGACAAGTGACAGTCATCACCTCCAAAGACGTCCCCTTTGAAGATAAAAGAGCTGCATGATGTCTTCATGGGGCAGATTCGGAACACATTCAGATTTCCTCTTTGGAAAACTCCTCCAGAACTTGTCTAGGAGCCAGAAATGCTATTATCTTGCTTAATTATCTCTACGCTTGACAATTATCAAAATCAAATCCACCCCATTGAGTAAGTATTTGCCCTCACTGTAGGTATTTAAAAGCCCTGGCTTACTGCAGACTCTGAAGGACAATTCCCAGAGCTCCAAAATATTTTCATCCATTGCAACACCAACTTGATATATCAACAACCTTGCAAAGTAAGCTCTTTAAAGAAAAAGCACTCTTTATGAAGAACAGATCCCAGTGACACTACATAAAAATCCACCAGACATAAAGATTAAGAAAGGCATCTGTTGATAACCAAATAACCCAAATGGACCAATGTTCCAAGTGAACAAAATTTTTATCACAAACAAGAATCAATCAAAATCTAGTACTTCTATATTGTTGTCATATACCAGGACACCGCTATTCCAACAACAGATGATAAAGGGAGCAGAGTTTAATGGTTTTATCAAAGTCAAGCTCAAAAGTCCATTAGGCCATGGTTCAAATTCTTACCACTTACTAAATATGTGATGTAGAAACATGAACCTGACTTTCATGTCCTCATCTAGAAAATGGAAATATTAACACATGGGTTTTGGGAAGATTAACGGAGGTTATTCAAGCCCACAAAACACATGAGTGTGTAATCCCTTAATATATGTAGGTGATCATGTGTATTATTATCTTACGCATGGCTAATAGGCAGTCCTGTATGTGTTCAGAGCAGACAACAAAAATAATAAAGATTGACTGGCACCAGGGGTGGCCCATAGGCAAAATGAATTTGCAAAACAGTGTCCAAAAAAGCAAGCAGGTTAGAGCAAACAAGTTCAAGGCTGAGAGGCACCCACTGCATGCAGGCAGCGCTGGCAGCCAGATGCCATTTCAAAAGCTTTCAGTGAACCCAGACTAGCCCATCTGAGAGATCTCAGCTTTGCTTCTCTGGCCCTGTGCCTGTGGGTGAGAGCTCGGCCGCAAGTATCCTGCTCACACAAGGGAGAAAAAGGGAATCCAAAAGGCCAACGGAGGAAGGGGGGAAGGAGCAAGGAGGGGGCAGCGACCGGCCATGAGGTTGCACGGTCCCGGGTCTGCGTTCTACCCACCGGCACACGTCTCCTCCAGCCAGACCCCAGGTGGACTCCCAGAATTACTTCGGATGGTTTAAGTGAAGGTGACTCTTTCAGGCATGAAGAAGACAACAAAGGCACATGCTGTGACCACAGACCATCCTCCCTCCCACTCCCCAGGACCCAGCTGTGACTGTGCATCAGCTGGAATGGGGCAAGCGACCAGCCGAGACCGGGGAGCGGGGAGCCCAAGGATCACGGGTTCACCAGAACATGGTGTTTCAGGAATGGTCGTGTGCTCAGCAAGCACATGCTTACAAGCACCTGTCAAAAGGAAGACCTGCTTTCCGGACTGAGCACTAACTCAGAGAAATGCTGATGATTCACTCAGCTTGCTAGCGACGTCCATCAGCAGGGGCTCGGGGTCCTCCATCAAACAAAGGCCCTGAGTTTCAGCCTTGGGACCCCAGAAGCAGGAGTCCTTCATCTCTCCCTATTTTAAAATAGGCACCTCCTCTGGGAAGAATGTGACTCCTTGATTTAGCAGCAGAACTGGAACAAAGGCCCAGCTCCTACACTAGCAAGGGACCTTTGAGAAACCTAATTCGCCCCTGAGATGCCATTCCCTGATCTAGGAACCATGGATCATGATACCAGCCCCACCCACATCCCAGGTCCGGTGCAGTCCTAACAATAATACAGACTTACATTTCTAAAGTTCTTGACCGTTTCGCAAGGGTATTCTCAATGCTATCTTCCCTGGTCCCCCCGCAAATCACAATGATATCTATAACCATCTTTTTCCCCTTTGTCAATCTTCTCTTAGCAAAGCCAAAACCCACAAAACAATGTCAACATTGTGCTGCCAAACAGGAAACCTAGCAGTTTGTCAATAAAGGCGAGTCAGCAGAGCCAGGATGCTATTTAATCCTGCTGAGATATACAGGGTGCTTCTTAAAGGGACTATTCTTCCCGGAGCATCCTGCTCTCTCTGTCCTGTAGAGCCCACAGTGTGGGTAGCACACAGAGGGAGAGGGCAGAAAGTAAGGAAGGAGGCTTTCTGCGGCACAGTCTCGGTCTCCAGGACCAGCAAGCAGGTCACAAGCCTTGGAGCAGCTCTTGAAGCCTCACCCAACAATCTTTAAGACAGCTACTGTCCACACCCACTGGCAACTGGCCCCTTTTCATGACCTCTTCCAACAAAGACTGAGCCCTACCGGGTGCTAGGCAGTGGCCAGACTGTTGTCTCGGGGGGCGGCAGGGAGGGGCGCAGACATGATCTCCTTCTTCGTGGGGTTTAAGCGTTTCAGGCGGGGACACGTGAATTAATGCGTCATATAACGACGCCTCGCATGACAAGGGCGCAGGTGCTCAATGAGCCACAGGTCATCTGGGCAAGCAGAGGATGAGACAGGACTCCCATCGGCAGGCAGCAACTGGCGGCACACCCAGCACAGCACTGCTCCCTGTGAGGTTGCCAGATGGGGAGTAAGCACACGCGGGGCTTCTCCAGCTGCAGCAGAAGCTACGCCACCCATCAGTCAGGGGCCAAAGGCGGGAGGAGGGTGTAATTACCCACCAAGCATCCCACTCTAGGCAGGCGAAAACACGCTGTCTTCCAGCTGTTTGTGTACCGTTAGAAAAGCAATTAAGAGGTCATTAGGCAGAAATTAAATAATGGGCATGTTGTCGCGACAATAAAGATGCAGGCTGTCAGCTCCTGCCCGGGCAGAGATTGCCCACGCCCAGCCCCTTCCTGGAGATCACAGCGTGGGAGAGATGAAGCCGGCGACGCAGCCTTCCTTACCAGTTGTCCTGCCCTTGTAGAAAATCTTCATGTCCATCAGCCCCGTGAGCTGACTCGCGAGAACCGCCACCTGGGAGCCACTGTATTTGGAAGCTCGGAAGATGCTGAGCTGCGACCAGTCATCCCAGTAGATCTCATTCTAGAAAGAAAACCTTTGCTCGTCAGTCCAGCTCCTGGGTCTCCAATCTTGGGCCCTCAATAAGAACAAGGGTTCACTCATACAAAGGACACCTAACATTCCGTGGTGAGGGATCAGCCCAACCAAGATTTCCACTGAAATGCAAGGCAGTGGATTTGTCCAGACCTCACCCAAGAGTCACCCTGAAGGAACTGGCTGGCAGACACTACCTGAGAAGCATTCAAGTTTGACCACAGCCCAACCCTTCAGTTCGAAATCTGCTTCCCAGTGGCAGGAAAGACCAACCATTCTGTTCTCTAGAGTCAAAGCAGCAGTGGCTGGCCACACGGGTGGGACGGAGCCCATGTGAACCCATCAGGACACGAGGTGAGCAGGAGACGAGGACACCGAGCCCAAACTACCGGCACTCGAGGGCAAAAAGGGATTTTTCTATGAAAAAACCTTTAACCTTCTGAACTGGGAACAGTGAGCAGCCCCAGACGCCTGGCAACTCTGTCTGACATCCGTCCAGATGCGCTAAAGAAAACAGTCTCAAATCCAGAAGTGAGCTGATTCTTCTAGAAGTTAGTCAGACAAGCATCTCTGCAAAAACCCAAGGTAGCAGCTCTTCACCTCAGTACACTCTTCACCTGCTCTAACAGACTGCCCAAAGCTGGGAGCAAAGGAAGTCCCACCTTAAAGACGGCAATGGCGTAGGGGTGGGGGAGGTTGTCCAGGATGATCGAGCGCTGCTGGCCATCAAAAGTGATCCGCTCAATGCAGTCCAGGTAGGCATCTGTCCAGTAGACCCACTGGTCATCCACAGAGATGCCATTGGGCCACTTCACATCCTCTGACACAAGACAATGGACGGCAGAGCCATCCATATTGCTCCGATAAATTCCCGGCTTCAGGTCTCCCCAGTCGGTCCAGAACATCACCCTGGTCAAACCGGGAAAGAACACACATCACATCCGACCTAGGGAATCGGGAGTGAGATACTATCCCCAAGAGGTAAGAAGCCTCTCTAGAACTGGAAGGCCAGTTAGTTTGGCCGTATTATTATCATAAGCCGTTAATTATAATACTTAACACCCTGAATTTCTTGCCCCAGAAATTCCTTTGCTGGAATTTATCTACAGATATAATCAAGTTATGTGCCGACAATGTACAAAGACATTCATCACAGCATTGTTCATACTAGCAAAAAAATTAGTATGTGTTATGTGTGTATACACACACACATATACTTTTAGGTGAATATATGTGTATACACGCCAACAGGTTAATCTACAGAGAAAGTGATAGATGATGGTACATACAGTAGAATATTTTGATGCCTAAAAATCTACATGTTTTCATGTGTGCTCACGTGAAAAGATCATCTTCAACCCATGTTAAAGGTTTTGAAAACACGCAGAACAGTAAATATCTACAATTCTATTTCATGCATGAGTGTGTGTGTGTCCGTGTGTCTTAAGGCTATGTGCTTGCACGTGGATAAAAAAGAATTCTGAATGATACACAAGAAACTACTAACCACGATTACCTCTAGGAAGTATGAAGGAGAAGGGTTAAAAGTGAAAAAGGAAACAAATATTTTTCATTTCGTAAACTTCTGTTCTCTTAATATTTTTAATGAAGTACATATATATTTTTCCTTTTAAACAATAGATCTAATTCTCAATCATAAATACTAGAAGGATAGAAAGCCTAATGCAGAATTTTCCTTTAGCTATGTTTCTTAAGAAATTAATTTAAAGAACACCTTTGCATTTCCCATATAGCATATAAATTGCTAGTAAGAAAACCTGTGGGGGTTGGGCAGGGAAGAGATGGAAGGGATCATATGTTTGCATCATGCACCAAACTTGAGATAAAGAATCCTTACAATATCTAACCAGGCCTGACTACGCTGTATCTACGGAGAGACTTTTAATAATACCTTTCGTTGCAGAAACACCCCACAGATGTGAGACATCTGGATGTGGAGACTCTGATGCTTGCTAACAAAAGGGGAATGGAGTTACCTGACAAGATGATTGAGCTCTGGTTTCAAGACTCAAAGTCAACAGATTATTTCAACCGCAATCATCAGAAACAAGTTTGTGTCCGGCAGTTGGCACTTCCACGAGCAGACAGATGTCTGTTGGCAGCATCCGCCACATGCTGATTTCCTCTGGGGCCACACTTACCCGTCTTGGGGCAGGAGGACCAGAGCCCTGGGCCGGTCGAGCACAGAGGAGTTGACAATCGTGAGTCGGAAGTCACCATCTGGATTAGCCACCTGACAAGAAATAGGAGGGGGCGGGGCCTGAGGGGAGGCCAAGATGGATCTGAGCTCCTTGAAAGCCCACATCACAGTTTCCTGCTGGGCTGCCGCCCACAGACACGCATCTCTGTGGGTGCCTGATTCTCCTGCAGACTCATCTGGGAAGCCTGCCCTGACTTCGGTCAGAAGGAGCTGTTCCCTCCTCAGGCTCATGGGACAATCCTTACGTGGTCTGACAGAGGGGCCAGTGCTGTGGCCCGTGCCCCGGTTCTGGGGGCATGAAGACAGATCTGCACAAAGTACTCAGGACGTATTATTTATTTATCCCACCTACGTTGCTCCACGCTCCAAAGCCACCAATGGCTCCACACGGTCCACACAGCAAATATTCAACATCCCAGGCCTTACAATTAAGAATCTCCACAGACTTGGGCACCTGGGTGGCTCAGTTGGTTAAGCGACTGCCTTCGGCTCAGGTCATGATCCTGGAGTCCCGGGATCGAGTCCCGCATCGGGCTCCCTGCTCAGCAGGGGGTCTGCTTCTCCCTCTGACCCTCCCCCCTCTTGTGCTCTCTCTCTCTCTCCTTCTCTCTCTCTCAAACAAACAAATAAATAAAATCTTTAAAAAAAAAAAATCTCCACAGACTTTTAATTCTCTCTCCTCCATATTCTCTCTCGTCCACTTCAGCCCCGACAACTTCAGGGAGGCTGGCCTTCTCATGGTTCTCGAAACCTGACATACTCCAAGTTGTCTGTCTGCTCTCACCGTGTCCCGTCCCGGGCCTGTCTTCTGCTCCATAATCAAATCGCGTCTCTCCTTCAGAACTCCCCTCCAGGCCCAGCTCCTCAGCTAACTCCTCTGACCTGCCTTCCTCAACGAGCATCTACAGTTCTTGCCAGTGACTCATCTTACCATTTCGCACAAACAGTACCTGCGCGGTGTGGACACTTATGCTTTACGGCATCCCTCCAGCACCTGGCAAAGTGCTGACCACACACAGTTAAAGAAGGGACAGGCACGGTAATAACAAGACCACCGATGCCCCACTCAGTGCGTGTGAGGCACTGTGCGTCTTCTCACTCGTTTCCCCCAGCCACACTCTGAGGTGGACACTACCCCCTCCTCAGGGCTCGGCTCGGGCGCCACATCCTCAAGGCCTTCCTGCCCCCTCCGCAGTCACACGATCACACTGCCCCATTGGACAGGCCCTCTAGGACTCATCGCTGACAGAGCTGATAGACGTATGTCTTCAGTGGTTTGTTTCCTCCACTCACATCTCATCTCTCTCAGAACAGGAACTTGTGTGTCTCACCTACTGCTGTATCCTCACGGCCTCAAAGCATACCTGGCAGGCACCATGCAAGAAAGAGCACGCGTCCGACGACGGGGTGGATCAATTCTGTCTCACAGACACTGGAAACTGAAGCTTCAGGGGATAAGAAACTCGCCCGAGTCACTTAAGCTACCAGAATGAAGACTGAACCCAGGTCTGGCGCTCGACTTTGGGACTTTCGTCTTGGTGACTTCTCCCGACGGTGACTCCTTGCCGCTACTGAGCTTTCCACGTGACCCACACGCCGTGTCCCCCCGTAGTTGGTACAAAGTGGGGTGGAGACAATGAGCCAGGGCCTCAGCCTTGACTTCTGGGAGGTGAGTGTGCCTATGAGACCATGACTTTGGTGTTGGAGGGGCCCTTTCTTACCCTCATGTGGCCTTAGGTCGCTAAGGTGCAGATAAGTAAAGTGGGCAAATAAGAGCACTGTTAACAGGGTTGTCATGAGAACTGAATCCAATAATTCGAGCAAAGTGCTTCCAACTGGGCTTGGCACAGAATAAGTGCTCGTTGTCATCAATAATCATAATCATGATCATGATATTGTCTTAATTACTCTAATCAACTCCAATAATACTAGAGCACTGACAATACAGCACTATACTAATGCTATGGTATTATATAATTATCATTATTGTTACCACCACACGCCTCAGCTAGCCAAAATAGAACCGTTCGCGGCATCTTAATGAAATCTCTGACGGGTTCAGGCATCCTGTTCTCATGTGGGACCTTCAGGACAATGAGCATGAATTCTGAAACTATCCCCCTTTTCTTCCTTTCCCGGAGGCTCCGCTGGTCCATTCTCTGGAATTCTCAAAGAATTTCCAGAGAAGTCGGACACACTGGCTCCGCCCCCTGTGTCAAACCTGGCTCGAAGCCCAGGTGCTCCCCCTGCATGCTTAATTAAGGACAGCATGGGATACACATACCTCTATCTTTTTAAAGCCAGAGTCCACCCAGTAAAGTAACTGGCTGAGGGGTTCAAAAGCCAAGGCTTCTACGGTCTCCAGGCCAGAATTGATGATCACCTCTTGCCCTGTACTCCCATTCAAACAGAGGCGCTGAAGAGAGGGTGGGAAAAAAGGCTGTGAGTACGCGAATGACCTCGTGCCAGCTCAAGTCCCGTGGATGGCAACCCTTTACTCCACGGGCTTTGACCGGCAAGGGATGAGATGTCTTCTATCAGTAAACGTTCCACATGGGCGAAGCCGGTTTTTAACAAAGCTTTTCTAAAATGTATTAACGGCTTCCTGTTTCAAGGAGACTCTAGAGCTACACAGAACTTAATCATTGATATTACTCGGCATCATCCTTATGAACGCTGGTAACTGAACAACGCTGTATCCCAATAATGAGGTCAGAGATTACTGAGAAGCATGAGTCTGTTTGCTTTTGAAATAAATGAAACCAGACTGCTGTTATTTTTAAGTTCTTGAGTCGGCTTTTCTAGGCTCTCCTCCCTTGGGAAGCTCCTGGCCGTCAGGTGCTGTCCCTGGGACAAGCTACACTGAGCGGTCGCTGGTGTCCCCTAGCCCCAGCCCCTCGAAAACCCAGGCACTGTAACATTTCTGCTGGGTTGGAAGTCCAGATAAAACTTCTTGGAATTGCTTTTCTAAAAAGGATTAAATAGGCAATGAATAAAGATCAAATAGCTCTCCTTTAAAATACATGAGCTTGAGTCTATGGCTATCTATCTGGCCCGTGTGGGGATCTTTATAGTTCACTTGCTGGTTCTTGGCTGTGTTCCGAATAGCTGAAGTGGGTAATTACGTGAACTGCGGGTACGTCAAGTGTCCCTGTATCATGGCTCGGGAAGAAGGTCACCTCAGAGGCAGCTGGTGTGATAGTAACTCATCATCCTATACTCTTAGTCCTCAAATCTTCCCAGCAGGAAAAGGGAAGTCTCACTTACAAGTAAGATGGCAGAGTTGGGGCTCCCTTAGTCCCTCCTATGAGGACAGAGGTGGGCAGGGCAAGAAAATACCAAAACAGAAGAATGCAAGGTTTCATCCATCAACCCTGAGAGGAGTTACGACTTAAAATGTCTAATACCCATTTCCCTAGGCCGTCCTGAAGGAAGCTTATCAGGATTGGGCAGTCACAAGGCATGGCCCCCACGAGCGGACCGAGGGTTGACGTACCTGGATGGTGTCCAAGGCCAGGTCAGACCAATACAAGCAGTTGTGCTCATAGTCAAAGTCCAGGGCCACTGCGGCCCGTAGCCCCGTGAGGGGCAACTGCTCGGTGGCTCCCGAGGCCAGGTCATAGCGGTGGATGGACTTCCGCATGGCATACAGGATGAATTCGTTCTCCTCTGCACAGACACAGACAAACAACAGAGCAGGTGGACGAGGGGGATGCTGAGGAGTCCTAGCATGTCTGACCTTTTTTCTGCTCACACATAAACCTCATGGCGCAGATCAAGTGGAAGAGCAACGGAATCAAGACTGAGAAGGTGTGAAAAGTGGAATCCCATTTCTGCCTTGAGGGGCAAGTTACTTCAACTCCTATAAATCTGTTTTCTCGTCTGCAAACTGTCTTACTTGTTGTAATTGTTTTGTTTTTTTTTAAATTTAGAGGCCCCACTCATGCTCCAACATCCACGCTTCTGAGCTCGGCCCAGAAGTCTTTAGAGTCACACATGACAAAATAATTACCCCACTCGGCATGCTCTCCCTCGTCACATGACTGCATCACATGGCACCATAATCATGTTGAGGAGAGACCCTGAGTCACTGAAGACTTGTAGCTAATCTGTTTGCTCACCCATCCAATATTATTCACAATGACATACAGCAATTACATCAACCTATTATAGTTTTAACACAGTAACAGTACATTTGTCCCTGAACACTTACAAAATGTTTCCCAACAAAATCATCGCAAAGGTCCTATTTCTTCTTGACAAACCCTGTACAATGTCCATACTACATACTAGGCACTGTTCACTGGTATAATGACTGCATCGTGGAAGGACCACTGTGAACTCAATTTTACAAATGAGAAAACGGACAGCAGAGAGGTTAACGCACTCGAGGTCACATGACTAGTAAGTGGCAGGACCAAGGCTTGAACTCGGGCAGCCTGGATCCAGAATCTGTGTTTTACCCCCTACACAATGCTGCCTCTTGGGATAGAGAGGCTAATGCTGTCCTTTTTTTAAGACACAGAAATAGAGGCCCTGAGTGCTTAAGAAGACTGACTGACTCACGTCAGACAACGAGTAACTAGAAGAGCTGGTGCTCCCTCTCTTCTGCTTAGGGAACAGCATGGAAAACATGCAGATCCTTCTACAGTGATGCACAACACACCTGCATTCATGTCTAACGCGACCACTTTGACGGCAGGCTGCATGTGGGACCTGATCCCCTCTATTGCACGCCCACACAGTGACCGTTTCTCTCTCTCGCCCCATTCCCCTCATTCAGTGAGTTCACACGCACCAGCTACCTGCTTTACAAGGGCTTCCACACAGATAATGCACCCCAAAAATAAATCAACCTACAGGTTTTGTTTTGTTTACGATTTTATTTATTTATTTCACAGAGACACAGCGAGAGAGGGAACACAAGCAAGGGGAGCGGGAGAGGGAGAAGCAGGCTTCCTGCCGAGCCGGGAGCCCGATGTGGGGCTCGATCCCAGGACCCCGGGATCATGACCCGAGCCGAAGGCAGATGCTTTACGACTGAGCTACCCAGGCACCCCTCGACCTACAGTTTTTAATAAAGGTAAGTTTGCCTTCTCTTCCTTTGGTCTCACTGCACTTCAAAAGTATCTAAGCCACCACCACATGGTAACCGATCTCTTCCTCTGGTTTTCAAGAAAAGCTTCCCACCGCACTTCCCAGTGAAGGGGATCGTTAAGATGAAACCTGCCGAGTCTGTAAATGACCCAGAAACCAAGGACTCTCATCGAAGCTGCCACGGAGAGCCATGGAGGTTACACTCACAGCAGCAAGCCTCCCACCCACATCTCTAACGTCCGTAAACCCCATTCTGTGGCTTCGGTTTTTCTTCTAACCAACTAATGCCTTTACAGCAGAGCCTGGGTCCAGAAAGACTTGCCTTAGGATTAGGTAGAGAGGAATGTTCTGCATTTCCATGTTCAAAACTTAACTTAGGAAAGGAACAGAATTCTTGGCCAATCCCAGCCATACCTGAGCACCACCTGGACTCTGTGTTATTATAGTAATCATAAAGGAAGGAGGATGACTTCATTTTTAAAAATACTTCCAAGAAGCCCGGACGACCTCCTCTTTGCAAAGATGCTATAGTTCCCGTCAGCTCTAGGAAAGCTTCCTTTCCTTTCGTGGTATACCCTTGGCTTCTGTGCCACATATTTTTTTTTTTTTACATTTAGGAGGTGGCCTACATGACAAATGTGATTTTTCCACTTTGTTCCCTGTTCTATTTTTCTCCTCTCAGAAAAGAAAATAGCACCTGGGTGGCTCAGGCGTTAGCGTCTGCCTTCGGCTCAGGTCATGATCCCAGAGTCCTGGGATCGAGCCCCGCATCGGGCTCCCTGCTCCGCGGGAAGCCTGCTTCTTCCTCTCCCACTCCCCCTGCTTGTGTTCCCTCTCTCGCTGTGTCTCTCTCTGTCAAATAAATAAATAAAATCTTAAAAAAAAAAAAAAGAAAATAGCTTTCCTACCGGTTTAGATGGCTTTGAACAGTTTTGTCCCTCATTGAATTATCTCCAGAAATGTTTATTACAAAAGCATGTCTTAAGAGCAATCACTCAAACCCTACTCACCCAAACCCTCATCAATAACAGCTCTTGTGAGGAGCGTATTTGAATATTATCTGCTCATTTGCGGGAATCTGCTGAAGCTGTGTTCTTTTGAAGTCTCCACAGTGAGGGATGTTAATTACTCTGGTAATGATGGAAGATTAAATTAAAGAACTAATGAGCTTAGCACGAAAAACACCGGGGCACACTGGCAAGCAGCAAGCGAACAAGGGGGGTGCTCTGCCCCGCCGGGGGAGGCCCACGTGCTTCTTGCGATCCAGCGGGCGCTGATGGCTGTTCCATCAGACACCACGGCCACGGATGCGAGTGCGCGCCAACCATTTACCTTCACCAAGAGGTCAGAGCAGGAGGAAGGGCTCACAGGGAATAAGGAAGCTCTGCACGAGTAAGTACTAGAGACAGAGCAGGAAGGGAAAGATGCTAAGAGATTAACTATTTGCGAGAGTATCATTTCGAGACTAGATTGCAAATACCACACACCACTCACTCAACTTAAAACATGTTTGGACCACACTCTCCCTTTACAGCGTATGCACTCACTCCAGAGAAGTTTTTCCTAATGAGCATGCATAATGATCTCCTAAAGTGATGGGAATGACACTCATTTGCCACTTGGGCAATATCCGAGGAAGAGCATGAGGCTGAAGAGTCTGAATTTGAGCTCTGTCACTTACCAGGTGTGTGACCTTAAATAGGTGGATTAACCCTCTTCTCTGAACATGCTTCTTTATTTATTTTTTTTTAAATGGAGCTTACGACAGGATCTGCTCCACTGGGTAGTGATAAGGATTAAAACGACGACACATGGAAAAGTACATTAAAACGTGTGAAATTCCATTAAAGTATTCATTATACTTATTATTATAAAAGTTAAGATAGACCACTTAGCTACATCCCCAAAAGACGCAAGTCTCTCTATATTCAACTCTGACAAACAGATCGAGGAACACGTAAAAGCCTCCCCTTCACCCATCCCTAGGATACAAGAGATGCAGAATAAACACTTTTCAATGAACAAAAGGGGTTTTGTCAAAAAATACTTTCCATTCCTACAAAAGCATAAGGCTATAAACAAATTTGGTTTGGATACTAAGCTTAGGGGAAAAGGGAAGCTCTGTGATGCTTGTAATTTCCAAGTCTTTCCTCCACTAAGCTAGAAGAGCCATGAGACTAGACCTGTGAGAGACTGTGAGGATGCTGTGGTGAGTATCTCAAGAACTCAAAGGCAAGAAACCACCTCTTACCTGCCAAGGGACACGGGACCAGTTCTCCTTCCAGTCGTGTTTCAACGTCTCCTCCACTACAAGTGTCCCCAGAAATCTTCCGATAGCTGTCACCGCCCCCCACCCCAAGAGCAAGAGATTAGACACAATCAGGAATAGTCATTAAGTCTCCATAATTGGAAATATATTTCCTATCCACGGACAACAGCGTTCATCTATTCATCTCCCTATAGGACAAGACGACATGTAATCGTTCTGAATTGGTCCTGCTTAGAGTTACACTGGGCAGCCCACCCAGTTGGAAAGCTGTCCTGGGCAAAAGTTTACATACAGCTCTCCAACAAACTCCTGTGAAGACACGTCCTTGCTGAAGTTTATGACTTAACACAAAGCTAGAGCTGCAGAGAAGCTCACAGATTTGCGTTTTTCTCACTGAGGGTAGAAGAGTCTGTAAACATCCTAATTCTAAATATTGCCCAAGCTCCCTGAGACCTGCTAGCTTGGAATCCAAGCACTTGGAGTATGAAAGGAACCCAGGTGGTCCTCTCTGCTCTCAAGCCCAGCGCAGACCCCTTGTGTCCCGGCTATGGTGACTGGTGTGAGACATACCCTCTTGTTCTCCTATAAGTAGAGCCCACAGGACAAGGCACGGGAGGAGAGTAGGACTTCCCAGAAAACTCAGGATCTGGAACACAAACCTCTAAGAACAAATCTTCACTCATCTTGAAGCCGAAGTCACTAAAAAGGCAATTGGGGTTCGTTAGGGCCGTTGGTTTACATACTTGGGGCATGTCAGTACCAAACCTTGTGACTTCTCCCACAGCGCCTACCGCTTTAATGTAAGTTACTTAATACGTCCCTTTAAAGAATATTCACCTTTTTACATTAACACATTTTCAAAAGAAACTTTACATCTGAGCCATGATTGGAAAACCATGATCACATGCCAAAAATAAGACAAAAACAATATAAATCATTATACCAAAAAACAAAATAATATTAAATTTTTTAGCTGGATCCAGTTCCCTACCCAAAGACTCTGGGTCTGCCTGGTCTTTGTTAAGAGGGATTAGGAAATGGGGATTAGGAAATGGGGGTGCCTAGGTGGCTCAGATGGTTAAGCATCTGCCTCAGCTCAGGTCATGATCCCAGGATCCTGGGATCGAGTCCCCCATTGGGATCCCTGCTCAGCAGGGAGCCTGCTTCTCCCTCTGCCTGCTGCTCCCCCTGCTTGTGCTCTCTCTCTCTGTGTGTCAAATAAATTAATAAAATCTTTAAAAAAAAAATTTTTTTTAAGTAGGGATTAGGAAATGGGGGCGCCTCGGTGGTGCAGTTGGTTAGGCATCTGACTCTTGGTTTTGGCTCAAGTCATGATCCCAGGGTCCTGGGATCGAGCCCTACATCGGGCTCCGTGCTCAGCACAGAGTCTGCCTGAGATTCTCTCCCTCTCCCTCTCTCTCTCTCTCTGCCCCTCCTACTCATGCTCGCTCTCTCTACAATAAATAAAATCTTAAAAAAAAAGGGGATTAGGAAATGTAAAAAGTTACTAGCACCCAGTGATCCTCTCTCCTTGATGTGATTAGAAGAATTAAAAAGGAAATTTAAAAGAATAACCTTTTTTTAAAATTAAAGATTCAATGTTATTTAAGATCATGTCCATGTAAGACCTAAAATTACCTTGGGTGTCTCATCCTGCACTTCGGGACACAGTGCTTTGGTCCACGAGATCTTTCACAATTTGAGGGCCACATATCTCTGCCAAAACACCCATCTCCAAGGGCAGAGCCCCAGAGCAGGAAGCAGGGAAGCGAGGTCTAGTCCCAACTCTGCCCTTCACTGCATGACTTGTCTGGACTGCATTCAACAACCCCAAGATAAGGCAACTGCCCTAGCTAATTCCCGAAGCCCTGACCAAAACTTAAACTCTAATTCAAAGGAATTTTCCACATTGATGTGCTCTACTCAAAAGGCTTCATTTACTCTATTCAGTCCAATGAATACTTACTTAACACCTTCTCCACGGGAAGTATTAACAGGTCCAGGGCTAAGTGGTTTGTGTTGTTTATTGTGTCATAATCCACATTTAGCAATTTGTAGGAATTTTTCAGAAGGATGGTTTTACAGATAAGCAGCACCGGGATCAGCCGGAGCCTGGCTAGAACTAGAGAATCAAAGCCGGCATTTCCACAAGATCCCAGGTGATGCCCACGCACACTCGGGATCCAGAAGCACTGGTCTAGGGCAGGAGCTAGCTAAGCCTGGTTAGCTGTTCTCGCAAAGAAAGCTTTATGGGGCCACAGCCACGTCCCCATTCGCCACCTACAGCTCCTTCCATGCTACCGTGAGCAGTCATGGAGCTGCCCTCAGAGACCATACGGCTGGCAAAGCCGAAAGCGTTTACTCCATGGCCCTGGTCCAACCCCTGGACTAGCACATATCAGAGGCTTCTGGCTTTTGTCAAGGTAAGTGTGGCTTCCCAAAGCAAACTTTAGGTTTTAGGGGCCTGGCAACTACTGAGAAATGAGTTAGGTGCTTAGTTTGATACCCATGCTCTACCGATGACCCGCCTCGCCTGGGGTGATTTCATGCGGGATTACAGACTCAAAGGACTGCCTCGGGGCTCAGAGATTCTATGCGCTTTCCAGCTAGAATCCTCTTCTAAGGCTAAGCTCTGTTCTGATCATCAACTCTCCTCAAAAGCTTCAAAGACCGCCGCCTGCTTACAGAATAAGGCCCGTACCCTTTCTGTCTCCACCCTCCCAGATCAGCCTCAGCTGCACTCACTGGCCTCACTTTATACCTCCAAGGCATCCGAGCCAAAACTCCAATGCCTTCCCCGTCTCCACCCCTCCCCACAGCGGCCACATCTCAGACTGCTCCTGTCCACAGATTCAGGTACTTCCTTAAGGCCCATCTCAAACAGCACAGCCTCCCAAAACTTCCCGATTTGCCAGAAGCACATCAGTCTCCTCCTTCCTGCCAATAATCACAATAAAAGCACCCATTCCTCCTCCAAGATGTGTTGCAGCCTTCCCTCTCCAGCCACATTATTTGTGTGCCTGTGGCTTCTTCTGCTTCCCCCTTTCTCAGCCATGCCTTGGGTACTCTGCTTCAGGACGGAGGAACATACAAATATATATATATGGGCTGACATTCCCTCGTTTCTATAGCATAGAGCTCCCTAAGGAAAAGGAGCGTGACCTACAATGGAATCTTGAAGCTGCCCTCATAGAAATAAATCCCAGGGTGATCTCTTCCTAAATCAGCTACTGCAGCTTCCCTAGGGTGTGACACCTCTCCCTCATTTCGTAGCTATAAGAACGAAATGGAATAAACTAGGCAGAAGGTGCCTAGCACATAAAAAAAAAAATGCTTAATACCTAGTGACTTCCTTTGATCTGCCTTCTTTTGCTCAGGGGAAGGGACCATGCCCTAGTCTTGTGGGCCACGCTGCTGGCTGAGGAAGACACAACCCAGCCCCCGGGGAACTGAAGAAGAACCAACCATTCGTAGTCCTCTCGCGTACAGGAGCAGTTGGATACGACCACCGGCCTGTCAAAGTCTTCTCCGTTAAAGCACGTGGCGTGGGGTGTCCTCCGTTTGAAAACGGTCTTGTGTCCTAGCAAACACTCGTTGCCCCGCTCATCAGATGGCGACCAGAGTTTGTAGTCGTTCTCTGTGCAGGGAACCCCTGGGGAAAAGGAAACACAGCAGGAAGCATTTGAGGGAGACCTGCGCACGCAGGCTTTCCCGTCTTCCCCAGCCCCGGGCCCGAGCACCCGCGTCCAGCACACCCTGCTGCTGCTCGGCAGGCACACGGGCCTCTGCAGCTATCCCAAGCCTCTAATCAGCTTGCTGTGACGCCGGGAGGCACCCACGCCAATGGACATGGTACCTCCTGAAACACAGATGCTCATCTCTGAGAAAGCTGGGAAGAAGCAAGCCACCTTTGGCACCATTTAAAAACTTCTGAAATAATTTAGCAGATTCTGCAGCTCCCTCCAGAAGTAGGTATCAGAGGGGTTTATAGCCCAGGGAGTTCGGGTCAGGCTGGATCCTGGATAGATAGATGGTAGCCTTCAGGAGTATGGTTTCCCACCTGCTTCCCAATTGCTTCCTGGGCAGGGTGGGCACGCCTGGAAGCAACAGCCCAAGAGAGCAAGAGACAATTCACAGTCACTACTTGGAAGGTACAGAATCTTCAGGGAAGGAGGCTGAGAAACGGCAGAACAGCCTGGATGATTGCTCCATGTTCACTTGGAATTTAAGTAGAGTGGTTTCTACAGGAATTCCAACGTATGCCTATGTCTACACTGGTACTCTATGTCTTCTTTATAGACGTGTCTTCCATCGGATTACATGCTGCCTAAAACTGATGAAAAGCTGTCAGCTCGTCACCATTCCCATCAGCAAGTACTTATTAAAACCCTGACTGTTAAGCTCTGGGCTGTCCAGTGGGTGGAAAATACACATGCACGGGACAGGTTCTTATTTCCGAGGACCTTATAACCTAGTTGATGGGGAATGATACAAACAGGGTGACAGACACAAATGCAGAATTCAGGGCGTGAGGAGTATGCTTATGCTCTGGACACAGAGAAGAGGGGGAGGTCCTCTGGTGGGGATATTAGCAGCCAAGTGCATTCGATCCTGAAACAGGGAAAGGATTTCAATCAGCGGAAAGTGACTGGGGAGCAGAGGGGTCATTTCGGTCAGCTGGAAGGATTGCGCCCAGGCAGGAGGAGGAGGAGGAAAGAGCAGGGCTGCGGGGGGCTGGGGGGGGGGTGGTGAGGGAGGGGGAACGGGGGAGGAAGGAAGGAAGATGCGGAGTCGCACCTCTCCCTGCTTCCTTGTAAGTCCTGTGCCTACCCTAGCGGACGCAGAGGAGATCCCAGACAGCTGGGAGGACCCTGCATCGTCTGGTACCTGGCCATTCACATGGGAGTCACTTGCTTGATCTGTCAAACCAGAACCGCTGACTGGGAAGAACAGTTTTCATTTACTCACATGCTAAACACATGTATACCTAAGCTTACAGTGTACCAGTGATTGTGCAGGGAATGAGGGCACGAGAGAACACAAGGTCCTCCCAAGAGTGGCCTGAGTAACTCTCTTCGCACGTCCCAGTCACTCACTGCATACATGTGCACCTCCTTGCGCGGCTACACTCTCCGAGCTACAGAGGACCTAAGCTGATGCTCTGGTCAGCATGTTTCCACCAAAAGGGCCAAGGAGGCAGCGGCTTACCCAAGGCATCCGTGGCATTGACCTGAAGGATCAGCCAGTTGTGGACATTCTCTTTGTTGGAGCCAAAGATGGTGAAGACAGTGCTCTTCTCGCCGGGCTCCGTGAGGAGTCCATACACAAACACTGGCCTCTCGGAGAAGATGAACGTTTTCCAGGTCTCCCCTTCGTTGGTGCTGTATCTGTCCAAAAACGAGGAAGAGGATCCTTGTGTTAGAGTCTCTAGGGCAAAGGCTTGGTTTCCAGATAACATTCACTAGGGAGGGGAGCCAGGACTCCTTGGAGAAATGGCTGAGGCAGAGAACGTTCAGGGTTGTACCATAAAGCAAGAAAGGGCTCAGGGACTAATTTGATGGGTGCAAAAGGACACGGCAGCCAGCTCAATGGAGCTCCAGCTGGTCAGTTTGGGACAATCTGAACATAAAAAGAAAAATGATGGTAACAGATTATACACTAAATAAAAATAGGGTAAGGGTCTCTGAATGATCCAAAAAGGGACAGAGAAGGGAAGGAGGGAAATGTTCTTCTTATATTACAATGCTACCTGATATATGTTGAAAACGACGACAGCATGAGAAAAATGACCATCCATCACCCACAATCTAGTAATGAACCAGGCGACATGATCACTGGATGCTAAAACCACTAGGTGGAAGGAGTGCTGGGGACCGGGGTGTTCACATGGTCTAAAACGACCAACCCACAGATGAATCATTCACTACAAATGGGGAAATGCAATTCTACAGTGGACTGGAGTCACAGCCTCCACCAGACTCAGGACCACGAAAAATGGCACAATCTAATGTTACAGGCCTCCTGGAGAAAGCCCTGCGGATATCACATCGTCTACGTGCTATTCTGTACATCCAGACAATCCAGCATGGGCGACATTCTACATGGCAACTGGTCTGGATTCTTCCAAAGCAAAAGTGAGGCCACGAAAAACTTAAACCAACAAAAGAAGGCAGAAGGCTTGTTACAAAGAGACTAAAGAGGTGTTAACGACCACATGCAATGCATAAACCTTGACTGAATCCTGGATTGGGTGGGGGGAGGCAGCTGTCAGTATATAAATATAAATACAGTGGATAAGGGACACTGAGCTCCTGTCAATTTTCTTAGGCGTGATAATGGCATTCTGATTGCATAGGAAATTTATTTATTGGAGATACATGTTTTCAGTATTTAGCTGTGAAGGGGCAAGATGGCTGCAACTTTGTTTCCAATGACTCGGCAAAGAAGGATAGACAGATGGAAAGACAGGCAGACATCCGGATGAACACATAACTGACAGAAGTAAAGCAAACTGGCAGAATGTTAACAACTGCTGATTCTGAGTGAACTTATGTGAGTGTTCTTTACACAATTCTTGTACCTTTTCCTGTGGTCTGACAGATTTTGAAGTTGGACGAAAAAATATGTGCAGAGAGAACTCTCCAAGGAGGACTACCTCAGAACAAGAAAGCAAGCTCTTGGAAAAAATCAGCACCGAAAATAATTGTGCTGATTTTAAATTATCTTTTGTATTGAAGGGGAGGAGAAGGGGAAAATCTGCCTAACGCTTGCTTCATCACCCAGTACGCTGGCGACGTGTTCAGCCTGAGAAACCGCTCAGTGAGAGCTTCCACGGAGCTCTAGGTTCGGTCTGAAATCCTAACGACACACGTCTTTCTTTCACCTTGCCCCTATTGTTGAGATTTTAGTTTGACTCCCTCAGCATCCTCATCCTTGACATAAATCTTTTCACGACATCAGGCGATCCAAATACTTCCTCCCCGGTAAGATCACTAAAATGGATACTTCTGCAAGAGGCTGCAGGTTCAAACGGCCCTGGGTTGGGGGGCGGCCGCTACAAGGCAACATAAGTAATGAATGTCAGGGAGGACTAAGTGACTCCTCCAGAGATCTCCCAAAGAGGACAAATTCTCCTCTGGTTGAAACACTTTTGGTTGAAGCTAATTTTGAAACAGATCTGGGGATAAGTGAACTAGTTTGCTTGCCTTATTCCAGCAGCATCGGTCCATTATCCAGGCAGATGGGAGCCATCCATCTGCTCTGTGATAATGCTGGAAGTCCATCTATTTTCACATTGCTTAGTTAATTCGATTTAAGAGCTCCTCAAACCCCAGATAACCTTAGGAATTGAAGCATCCCATTTCTTGAGAGGTTCCCAGAGGACTCTGGGAGGACACTTGAATGAGACGAAGAAGCAGGTGCATGGCCAAGCACAGCCATGTATTCAAGCATAAAATGTGCATTTAGAAAATGATGCTTTTTCAGAATTTCGGGAAAGGGGCAGGTCACATTACCACTGCAATAGTCTGGGGGATCATCTACTCTGGACCAAGTTCTGATCCCTAGAGGAGGACTTGTTTTGATGATGTGAAAATAACAAGAACCTTGCAAGAAAACAAACCCAAGTCATCTCTGTGCTCCTCCAATCACAAAAGACCCCAACCTTTAGGAATGGAGGATTCAAAACGTCCAGATAAAAATACAGACATAAACCCCATGATCAGAAACTCTCAGGAGGATGGGAAGGTCATTTAATAGAATAAATGTAACATAACATAAATATAACCACAGATGCACTAAGTAAAAGAAGTGTTGACAGATACTCAACTGAAGACTCTACCATGTGGCAAGCTGTCCAGAAAGGTCCTTGATGAACTCAGATTTTTAAACAGCATGTTCATGATGAGGAAAGAGTCTTATAACCAAAGGCAAAAAAGTCAAGAGCAGCAGTGATCTGCTATTCTTACAGCAAGTGATCTGTAGGAACAGTGGCCAAACAACTTAAATTCAAAGTGAGTCAAATTATAAAAATAAGTGGTAGATTAGTGGGTCACCAGGATGGTGGGATGGTTGCCTGGTAAATTCTACAAAGAATTAGCAAAAAATTCTATAAAGAACTAGAAAGGATCATCCTTCTGACGGTCAATGGTTTAAATAGTAACAACAAGAAAAAAAAAGTCAGAACCACTCAATTTCTATTTTGGTTGTATCTTTATCAAGAAGAATCATCTTCAAACTGGACAAGGCAGGAAAAAAAACCAGTGACATTAAAAGAAAATAAGCGCAAAAGAGTCCACGTTCTAGGGAATGGAAAGACTTAAAAATACGATTGCAGAGTTCCTTCTAAGAATCTCAGAAAGAATCCTGGAGAACAGACAGAGATCTCTCAAAGCCCAGAGGAGGAAGAATAGCTTTACTTCCCTAAAGAAGAAAAGGTGGTTTCAAGAATGGTAACAGCTGATCTGATGGGTCTTAGAACAGAAGGAAGTCAGTCAGGGATGGGATTCACATGGTTTCACATACAAGTCACAACAAACGAATCCTGTTTTCCTTTTCTCGTGGTGATCCTGGATTTGAAGAAGAGGGTAATAATACAAAACATTTCTTTTTTTCATAAGGATCTTTGTGGGCCACACAGCTAGATAAGATGCACTGTTGGTCAAGTAAGTCCCAAGAGTGCTGATTGCTCACATATCGTGTGACCTCAACCCCAGATGAGACCTCTGGTCCCCACACCGCTCAACGCCTTCGTCAAGGATATGAATAACAATATGGAAGGGTCAATCTATCAGATCTGCAAAGCAGACAAGGCTAATTGTACCGATAATGCAATTAATGCCAAAACAGGGTTCAAAACCCTTTTATTACATCAAAAGGAGGAGCAAAAATGAGAATGAAGTTCCACATGTTGTTTCAAAAACCCACCTGCTCAGATACAGGATGGAGAAAATCTGGTCTTTAATAAAATTCATAAGAAAAAAAAGATCTCTACGTTTAGTGGTTAAACTGAATTTGAGCTACTGATATAAGTCACAGCAGAGATAGAATCTCAAAAATATGCTGAGTAAAAGAAGCCAAATACAAACGCAGGAAATTCTGTAATAGGCAGAACTACCCTACAGTGGTAAAAATATAATCAGACCATCAGTTGCCTCTAACTGGGGTAGGGTAGGGGCGGTGGTATTGGCGGGGAGGGGGCATGTAGGTATTTTCTGGGGTGATGGAAATTCTCTGCATCTTGACAAGCACCCTCCAGAAATGATTAAGTGGTGTATTTACAACCTGAGCATCTCATGGTGTGCAAATGGATACCTCAATTTTTTAAAAATAATTCAGTAGAAGCTAAAAAGTAGGGAGGCTGTCAAAAGAGTAAAACCAGTCTCGGGTGTTCACTAGCAGGAACTGAACGTCCCGAGCCATATCAGTATTAATCCCTGTATGCTGGGGTCAGACCTGGGCCCCACATGTTAAAAGCACTGACATGGGGAGGTAGGCCTAAAGGACACCCAGGTGGTGGAGAGTTGGGATCCCATGGCATCGGAGGAAAGGAAGTGGAACCATCTGCCACGGAATGGGAGACACGCGGGAGGGATGGGGGGGCGTGGCTCAGATACCTGCAAGGTGTTCAGGTGAAGGAGGAAACACCCTGTGTCTGTGTGTCCTGGGAGCAGAACCAAGCCCCCTAACCAGAAACCAGAGAGAAGAGAATTCAGGCTCTCTCTGACTTGAGGACTTCCCTTCATAAAGGAATAAATAGATAAACAGAGTGAGGGAATGAAGAAACGATCAACAAACCGTCCCAAAGTGAAACGAAAGCCCCTTCTGATCTGGCCACTCCCCATCACTCAAACCGTCCAAGCAAAGACTGGAAGATCTTCCATCACAGTAATCAAGAGAAAATGCGTGCAGGGGCTGGTGGAAGGCCAGAGCAGATGAGGGGATATGTGTAGATTCCTGCTAGACCTCTCCCCGTGCACAGCCCAGAACAATCCGGTCCGACTTGTCCAAATCCACATGCATCCATCCCATGGCCCTTCAGGGCCTGATCAGTGCACCCCATCACCCCAGGCTGGTCAAGAGCAGTCCTGCGCCTTTGCCCCCAAAATGCTTAATCCTGCCCCCACACCCCCCAGCTTCCGTTCTCACCTCCAATCTTGCTTCTTTTAAATTTATCCTCCTCAGCTTACCAGGGCCCCCTTTCTGTAACACCACGTCTAGCCGTATCTAGCCACGTCGTTCCCCTACTGAAAACTCTAAAGGGACACTACCACTTCAAAAGCCAAGTCTGATCGCTCCAGTGCAGCAAGCACGGTCCTCCAGCTCCTAGCCCCTACCTACACCTACCTACCTCAATCCCCATGTCTCAGCACCTCCTCCCTGCAATCTGCATACTATCGGTACTAAAGCTGTATACCTTCCATGCTGATTCATGCTGGGCACCCTGTGCCCAAGGTCTTTCTAACCCCGGAATGGCACTCCAACCTTGCTCAAGCTCCTTCTCCCCCATCCTTCCTTCTCCTGGCCCCCATTCTGTGCTCCCACAGCCCCCTGGGTTCCCTCTACCTTATACTCTACTCTGTTTTCATGGCCTGAATTTGCAAGCATATCCTACTAGGCTGCCATGTGCCAGGAACAAACCCACTTACTCACTTTTCTGCCCCTGGCACCTGGCACCTTTCTTGGCACACAGAAGGGGCGTTAATTAACATTTGCTAAAGGAGGTGAAATGGACTGTACTGTATTTTTTCAACCCCGTTACTGAGTCTCTTAACAGTTTAAAAGGTGGTAGCACCCGATCCACTGTAACCCAAAGGCTAAAGAAACCAAGTGAGGTGGAAATGTAGCAGGCGGGGGCGGCTCTCTGCAACTGTCCCGTTAAGTGTTACCGTTGGCATTAGGTGCTGCCATCAAGCATGCAAGTTAACTGCCATCTCCCACATTCTCGAACCGGGGGGTTGCCTCCAGAACTCCGGTCCTGAAAAAACAGCTGCTGGGTGTAATCTCTGCACGATCTTTGAGGGACTTCTGTGGGAAAGCCCTACGAAATCAGAAACCTCCCGTGGGGAAAAGACGCTGTTGGGCAAGTCCAAAATACTATTATTAACTACCAAGGACAGCATTTTTGCTGGCAGGTAAGCCAGCAAGAAGAAATGGAAATTGATCTTATCTTTCATGATCAAGCCAAAGAACTTGTGTTTGGGTTTTTGTTTTGTTTTGTTTTGTTTTTTGGTCAAAGTTCAAGAACACAGCAGCCCCTTTTCTGAAGGACACAGGGATTATACACAAGAAAAACCTGCATCCCCTGAGCAGGTTCACCGTGACAGCATGCTGATCCGATGAATATGTGAATCTCCAGAATGGGTTCTTATTTAGTCATTTCAGACATGTAGACACAAGAGCAAAACAAAGCGTTCCACTCCTTGCTCTCAATTTCAATTAGCAACAACAAAGGTAACAGCCTCAGTGGAGAGTCAAGGCAGAAGCTGAGACAAATAACAGTCAACTCTTCGTTATCTGGGCTAATCAGGGAAAGAAAGACATGAATAATGTAAAAGAACAACAACCGAAACGAAACAAAACAAAACAAAAGCCTCATTTTTATTTAAGCAATGTTCCAATCTCTGTCCCCACCAAAACTCTTATGAGAGTTCCTGATGTTACCCCGCATGGCTTTCTTCCCTAAGGCTCTGGGTCAGAACGCTCCCTTTCAGAATAAGCCCTCCCCTGGCCTCTCTCTCCAGCTGGCTCAGAAATATAACAGAGCCACAGGGGACATGAGCAGCTCCTGATGGATTGCCTCACTCACCTTTGCACACTCGGTACCTAGAACAACGTCTGGTCCATTGTCCGTGTTCAACAAACGTTTGTTGTCATTGACCTTAGATGACGTCTAACAGAAGTATGCTCAAGTTCCAGCTTGGGCCCTACCTACTGACAAGTCACATTATTTCAGAGGAAGGTGGACTGGGCCAGCCCTGGTGCCTCTGGGGGGCACACATCCAGGGGGGCCCCGATTCCTACTTGAGCTCCAGAAATTGTCATTACACAGAGGACGGTGGGAGTGGTCCCCTCAGAGCCATGCACCTGCCACACTTCCGCACCCCTTCCAGTTTTATAAATCAGTAAAGAAATAAGCAATCTTGGAAGACTAAGTGTGCATGACCTATTTATTGACCAATCAAACATTTACAAAGTGCCTGCGAGCCTATACAGAATAGAAATACTGGTCAAAAGACCTTGCTAATGAGTTGAAGAATTCAGGCATATAATGAAAAGGTAACTGATGATAAGAAGCCCATATGTGATCAAGGCCCAATTAATGAGCCCGCCAATAAATGCTGAGACTCCAGGAGAGACATCACTGTGGTCGGGGAAGCCAGACTTGAAGGGGCCCGAAGCCCTAGCCCAGCAACAGAAACCCTTCCTCCACTCATGCTCGGTTATCACAGTAAGTCACCGCTGTGGTCGGAGGCTATGAACTAGATGCAGTATTATTTCCTGCTTGTCTTCTGATGAAGCTGATAGCACACAGCGACAGGTCAAAAGCAGAGTAGCCCGAGAAGCAGCAAAAAAATCTCTGAGAGCAACCTACTGAGTAAATGCCAGGTGGCTACACAGATTTAGGCCAAGCTCTGACTGATATTTGGGACACATGCACCTGTCGAGAGGAGGCCGGAATATATCCTTCCTACTTGCAAATGCTTTATTTGAACCATATGCATGGATACCTCCAAATAACCTGCAGAAATAGAAGGGGGCTACAGTGCCCATAACCCCTCCGGTCCACAAACCCCGCAGTCATTTTTAAGCATCCGAGGGGGGCACGGTGATTTTCTGACCACGGGTTTCTCTTCCCGGTCGTGTTTTGCTCCAGCTGCTGCAGCAAATGACGCTGCGTTCCCTGAGCACATATGCACCGACAGATGGTGTCAGAGGACTAGAATCATGCTAAGTACTTCAGGAGAGCCGGCTTGGAATGCAAATGCCATCTGCAGAGAAGTTAAACAGGGAACCTCAGAAACTGACTCTACGATGGGACGGCCACACGAAGAATGACATGTATGCTGCCCAGGGAGCCAAACTGTGTCCCCTGCTGGCGTTCTCCCGCCGCCAAGTCCCCACCATCCCACTGTTTACTTGTGTGTCTTACCCCTGGAGGATGCGCTCCTGACGAGGGAGGGGACAGATCCTCTTTATCTTTAGATATGCAATACGCACTCCCCAGCACAATTCATGCCTGCTAAAACGTGCCAGATGGGAATTGATAAGTTAATGGATAAATAAATAAATGGCAGGAGAGATGTGGGAAGCACAGGGCTTCGTGACTGTCCTCATCTGAGCACACACCAATGGGAAGGTGGATACAGTGTTGTGTACAAACAGGACTTGCTCCCGGCTCTTGGCTCCACAGCAGCAGCTGACCAGCGCCACACAGAGCCGAGAACAGCCAGACACCAGTGCTTAGCCTCCCTCTGGCTTGCTTGAGGCCAACCTACTCAGCACAGGTGGGAAACCAGATGCTACGATCTCTTTTTTCAAACCGCCCACCTCTCTCTTGCTGCTGGCCCTGTTTCTAAAAGGAGCAAAGGACGACAAGGCTTTCTTCTTTGCATTAAACAAGACCATTACCGAGGCCTCCCCACCTCCTATGGGAACACATCTCGTGGGTTCAGCACAAATACGGGGAGAAGGGAGGGCTGGTCTGCCCCGACCTACCGTTAACAAAATTAACTTTGGTCCTAACTCACACAAAAATCCTCAAAGAACTGGTTCTGGTAACATCAGACTTGAGCAAGCAGAGGTGACAGACTCTCGACATGTTTGCTTCTCAGGGCAATACATGTGCAAAGAGTACAGAATGTAATTTAACGTCACTAACAAATGGGGGCATCCTCGGCAAGTTTACTTCACCTTGCTGAGCCTCAGTTTTCTCATTTGTAAAACGAAGCAGTTAACCCCAAATGTCCTTTCCAGGCCCATTTGTATGAATCCCGAAAGCAAATGTGTCAACAGCGAAAGCCGACTGGTTACCAAGTAGGATGCATTCTGAAATTATTACTCAGGTATTATTATTATTTATTATTATTTACTGTTCTTCTTATCGCTCCTTCTATGTCACACACAAAGCAAAGATAGACAAGTTGAAGTCTCTAGTTAATTTTTTAGTCATCATGAATTCATATTTATATAGAGCTGTATTTTGCCAGATCAATAAAATTGTATCACTGGTTCCTTCTGATACCCCCTTGAGATAGGAAGGACAGATCATTATTCCTCTTCTATAGATAAGGAAAGTTTAAATAATTTGCTGAGGTCAACAGCAATTTGCTGTCAACAATCTCGAGCCTATAGAGAGACAATCCGCTTGTACTCACAGACTTAAATTTCTGGGAGAGCAGTGTGATGTTAAGAGAAAAAGCTTCCTCAGAGACACTTACTTCAGCTCATTGGTTTCCATGCCCTGGGCGATGGCCATGATGATGCCGCCATGATCTCCCCAAGTGTAGTAGTGAGGTCCAGGAAGTGCCTGCAGAGGAAAAGCCAGGGCTGATACCACTGCTCTGGAGTGACTGGGCAGAAACCACGCACACCACACGGGCACACACATAAGCACACGGCAGCGATGCCAACCACTTGAATAAAATTTTTCAGTTTCCAGAGCCCATTCACATCCATTCCCTCATTTGCCCCACACAACCGTGGGGACGGGTCAGCACTTCTCCTAGCCCCATTTTTCCCCCCAAATGAAGAAACGAGGGTTCGTATCAAAGTGGCTGACTGTCAACAGCAGGGGTAGGAGTCAAGCCCCAATCTCGGACTCTCACCCGCCAGGGATTACAATTTAACCACCTGGAGTTTGAGTTCTACCATGATCTATACATATAAATCCACGACAGCCCATCCTTCCTGCCGATTACAAGGGAAAACTTTGAACAAGATACAAGAAAGAGCTGCCCAAGGATGCTGAAAAGGAAACACAATCAGGCAGCTTGTGCAGGGACTTCAAACCTGAGGAGCCACCACAAGGTTGGGGTTTCCTGGTATGGCTTTGCCCCAAGGAAAGCCCCAGTCCTGGAACACCTCAGTCCCAGGTGGATGGCCACACCGTCAACAGAAACCGTTTCTGCAGCCCGGGGAGAATGTGGATGAAATGCCACAAGGGAGAGTATCAAAAAAGTCAATCCTCTAACTCTGTGTATGAACTCACACAAGCCTCACCCTAACCCCTAAACTGCACATGTGTGGAACAGACTGAAACCGGCACAGCAAAGGTTTAGCAAACGCAACAGAGAGGAACCTATGGTCTGAATCTAAGCGGATGCACTACACGCTAAAATGAAAATATCCACCTCCTCCAGTAGATTGTATTCCACGCATGTCATTCACATGTCCAGGATACAACCCCAAATTACTCAACATAGACACCTGTCAATAAAACATGTCCAATTCTCAAGGGAAAAGGCAACCAACAGGTGCCAACCACAAGATGGTTCAAATGCTGGAATTACCAAAGACTTGAAAATAATGATCATAACTGTGTCTCATGCGGTTAAGGAAAACACACTTGAAATGAACAAAAGACAAGAATTCTTCCCAGAGAAGTGGAAGCTATTTTTTAAGAAAAGAATTTTAGAACAGAAAAATATAACATGTGAAGAAAGAAATTCACGAATGAGCCCAACAACAAAATGGAAATGACAGAGGAACTGGTGAAGCTGGTGATAAATATGGAACAGAAGAAATTATCCATTCTAAAGAACACACAAAAAAGAATGAAAAGGAAAAAAAAGCCCCAAAGACTGGGAGGATAATACTAAAAGGTCTAGTGTGTGTGACTGGAGTCCAAGAAGAATAGGAAAAAGGGACCAGAGCAGAAAAAAAAATTTTTCTTAAAGAAATAACGGCTGAATATTTCTCAAATTTGGTGAAAGACATACATTTATAGACTCAAGATCAACCTACCCAAACAGGATAAACGCAAAGAAAACCACACCTAGATACATCACAGCAAAACTGCTGAAAAGCAAAGATAAGGGAAAAGATCTTGAAGCCTTTCGACAAAATGACGGATTGCGTGCAGGGCAGTGATGACTGAAATGACTGTAGATTCCTCATCACGAACCAGAGAGGCAAGATGACTGTAGCACATCTTTAAAGTACTGAGAGAAAATCACCATCAAACCAGAATTCTATTTCCAACAAACATATCTTCCAGGAATGAAGGTGAAACAAAGAGATTCTCAAATGAAGGAAAACCAAGAAAATGTGTAACAGTAGATCTGCTCGACAAAAAATGCTAAAGGAATTTCTTCAGGCTGTACAGAAACTTACCAGGGGGATACAAGGATTCTCAGGAATGAAGGGAGGGCAAAAGAAATACCTGGGTAAATATAAAAGATTGCTTCTTTCCCCTTAAATTCTTTAAAACTGATAGAATGATGGAATGCAAAACGAAAGCAAAAACATTGTCTTGTAGGTTTTTTAATGTACTTCAATGAGATACATAGGACAACAATAACAGAAAGGTCAGGGAAAGTGAAAAGGGACTTACATGGTTGCAAGGTTTCTAAATTTTATGTGAAGTGTAACATTATATTAAGAGCAATATTAATTTAAAAAAGACTATGAAGGGGCGCCTGGGTGGCTCAGTCGTTAAGCGTCTGCCTTCAGCTCAGGTCATGATCCCAGGGTCCTGGGATCAAGCCCCGCATCGGGCTCCCTGCTCGGCGGGAAGCTTGCTTCTCCCTCTCCCACTCCCCCTGCTTGTGTTCCCTCTCTCGCTGTGTCTCTCTGTCAAATAAATAAATAAAATCTTTTAATAAATAAATAAATAAATAAATAAATAAATAAATAAATAAATAAGACTATGAAAGATTAAATACGCATATTGTAATTCTTAGAGCAACGACTGAAGGCAATACAATCAAAAAGACAATACCTAAAAGTAGAATACCAAAACCATCTAAATAACATAGAAAAGGGGCGCCTGGGTGGCTCAGTTGGTTAAGCGACTGCCTTCGGCTCAGGTCATGATCCTGGAGTCCCGGGATCGAGTCCCGCATTGGGCTCCCTGCTCGGCAGGGAGCCTGCTTCTCCCTCTGACCCTCCCCCTTCTCGTGTGCTCTCTGTCTCTCTCATTCTCTCTGTCTCAAATAAATAAATAAAATCTTAAAAAAATAATAATAATATAGAAAAGTCAGTAAAGGAAGAACAGAGGAATAAAAAATAAAGATCATACAAACATACATAAAATCTTGGACCTAAATCCAACCGTATCAATAATTAGTCAAATGCTAATGGTCTAAGCATTTCAGTTAAAAAGCGAAGCCTGGCAGAATGAATAAAAAAGTAAGACCCTCCTATACACTGCCCATAGGAAACACTTCAAATATAGATACCAGTGGATAGACAGTAAAGAGATGGTAAAAGATATACTACTGAAACAGTAAACATAAAAAGGTTGGAACAACTATTTCAATACTAGATAAAACAGACTTCAAAACAAAGGTTATCACCATAGATGAACAGGGATATTTCATAACAATAAAAGAGGTACACAAGATGTCCATCGACAGATGAATGGATAAAGAAGATGTGGTATATATATACAATGGAATATTATGCAGCCATCAAAAGGAATGAGATCTTGCCATTTGCAACGACGTGGATGGAACTGGAGGGTATTATGTTGAGCGAAATAAGTCAAAAAGAGAAAGACATGTATCATATGATCTCACTGATATGAGGAATTCTTAATTGCAGGAAACAAACTGAGGGTTGCTGGAGTGGGGTGTGGGGTGGGAGGGATGGGATGACTGGGTGATAGACACTGGGGAGGGTATGTGCTCTGGTAAGTGCTGTGAATTGTGCAAGACTGTTGAATCTCAGATCTGTACCTCTGAAACAAATAATGCAATATATGTTAAGAAAAAAAAAAGAAGAAGGTAGCGGGAGGGGAAGAATGAAGCGGGGGAAATCGGAGGGGTAGACGAACCATGAGAGACGATGGACTCTGAAAAACAAACAGGGTTCTAGAGGGGAGGGGGGTGGGAGGATGGGTTAGCCTGGTGGTGGGTATTGAGGAGGGCACATTCTGCATGGAGCACTGGGTGTTATGCACAAACAATGAATCATGGAACACTTCATCTAAAACTAATGATGTAATGTATGGGGATTAACATAAGAATAAAAAAATAAAAAAAAAAATTGTTCCAGAAAAAAAAATAAATAAAAGAGGCACAAACAGAAAAGATAATTATAAAATGTGCATGTACTGAATCACAGAGCCTCAAAATACATATACGTGGCAATTCCACGTAGTTGGAGATTTTACCACCGTTCTCTTAGCAATTACTAGCACTAGTCAAAAAAAAAAAAAAAAAAGGTCACTAAAAACAAAAAGGATCTGAACAGCAGGGTATCAACCACCTTCATACAAATAACACCTTCATATAACTAACACTAACACCTGACAACAGAACACACATTCCTTCCTAATGCATATGATGTATTAAGCAAGAGAGGCCAAAACTGGATCCCAAAGCAAGTCCCAATAAATTTAAAGGGATCAAAATCATACAAAGTGTATTCTCTGACTACAGGGCAAGTAAATTAGAAATCAAACATAGTAAGATATCTAGGAAATTTCAAATATTTGAAAATGAAACAACCCTTTTCTAAATAACTTATCAAGGACAAAAAGCAAAAGGGACATTTTGAAGTAACAAAAATGTTCTGGAATTAGAGAGTGGTAACAGTTGCACATCATATCACTTGTGAATATAGCAAAAAGCCACCGAACTCTACACTTTAAAGTGGTGAATTTTATGGTATGTGAATTACATCTCAACTTTAAAGAGGGACATTAAGAAATATTCTGAACTGTATGACAACCAAAGTACATTTCTAAATTTGTGACAATAGTCAAAGCAGTATTTAGAGGAAAACTTAACAGCTTTAAATGCTTATATTAGGAAAAAAACATCTAAAATCAATGACCTAAAGTTATACCTAAAAAAAAGCTACAAAAAGAAAAGCAAATTAAATCCAAAGTAAATAAGGGAAAAGATAATACTAAAGAGCAGAAATCAACAAAACAGAACACAAACCAAAGAAACAAAGCTAAAAGCACATTCTTTGAAAAGATCAATAATATTGACAAACCACTAACTAAACTATTAAGCAAAACAGGAAAATCCCCACAAATCCTCAATATCAGGAATGAAAACAGGTGATCACCACAGACCCTAGAGACCTTAAAAAAAAAAGAAGAAAATACCTTGAGTCATTTAAAGCCAACAAATTCAATAACACAGATGAAACTCACCAAAACTGACATAAGTAGTAGAAAATCTAAACAGTTCTCTATCTGCCAGAGAAACTGAATTTCTAACCAAAACCTTCCCAAAAAGAAGACTCCAGTTTCACTGGTGAGTTATTCAAGAAAAAAAAAAAAAAAAAAACACCATTTTCAAAAAAAAGGAATCACTGTTCAACTTGTTCAAGGATACCAGCCCAACACTAACAACAAATTTGAGAAGGACAGTTAAAAAAAAAAAAAAATACAGACCAATATCGAATAATGTAAAAATCTTTAACAAACTATTAGGCACTCAAACTTAACCTTGTATAGAAAGGATAATATATCATAATTAAATAGGATTTGTCCCAGTAATTCAAGGTTCATATAACCGTCAAGAATCAATGTAACAGGGCACCTGGGTGGCTCAGTTGGTTGGGCGACTGCCTTCGGCTCAGGTCATGATCCTGGAGTCCCGGGATCGAGTCCCGCATCGGGCTCCCTGCTCAGCAGGGGGTCTGCTCCTCCCTCTGACCCTCTTCCCTCTCATGCTCTCTGTCTCTCATTCTCTTCTCTCAAATAAATAAATAAAATCTTTAAAAAAAAAAAAAAGAATCAATGTAACATACCGTATCACCTATGTGATAGTATGTTCTGAGAAGAAGTATGTATTTTGGTCTTTGTTCCAGCTCCTGGTCAGAGCTCCTAAAAACCCTTGCAATCTCCTGACTGTTGGGGGTGATGTAGGTCTTACACAGAAGCTCCTATACCACTGAGAACTTCCAGGATGATAGGAGAGTCTTTTGTTGGAATGAGGCAACTCTTGGTGGACTCCTGGACAGTACAGGGACTGGTCACCAGAAAGACAAAACATGATTAGAAGCTTGAAACTTCCAGTCCTGCCTCATCCCCTAGGGAAAGGACAGGGGCTGGAAAGGGAGTCAGTAATCAATCAAACCCTTTGTGATGAAGCCTCCATGAAAAGAAAAAAGAAAAAAATCCCTAAACTGCAAGATTCGAAGAGCTCCCAAGTAGATGAACATATCCACATGCTGGGAGGTTGGCACATCACAACGCCATGGGGACAGAAGCTCCCGTGCTCAGGATCCTTCCAGACCTTGCCCTATGTACTTCCTCATCCAGCCGCAGTCTTTGTACTGTCCTTTACAATCAACTGGTAGATATAAGTAAATATTTCCCTGAGTTCTGTCAGCCATTCTAGCAAATTACTGAACCCAAGAAGGAGGGTCATGGGAGCCCCCTATTTATAAGCTGGTCGGTCAGAAGTATGGGTGACAACCTGGGACTTGCGATGAGCGTGTGAAGTGGGGTCGGGTGGGGCCGTCTTGTGAGACTGAGCCCCTAACCTGTGGGGTCTGTGCTAACTCCAGCTAGCTAGTGTCATGACTGAAATACAGGACATCCGGTCGGTGTCCAGAGAACTGGAGAATTGCTCACTGTGAGGGGAACCTCCCCCAGCATTTGGTATCAAAAGTATTCTGAGAGTAAAGGAAAAGAGGGTTTTTTAAAAAATAATACACCATATTACATAGTGCTATATTATTACATATTAGGGAAGGGATGAAAAGGAAGAGAGGGAAAGAAATAAAAGACATAAAGATCAGAAAGGAAGAAATAAAATGGGTCCCTATTTGCAAATGATATGATCTCCTACATAGAATCTACAAAACTAACACTAATAGACGCTTAACCATCTGAGCCACCCAGGCGCCCCAAGCAGATTCTAAAATGTTGTGGAAATACAAAGGATCTAGAATAGTCAAAGAAATTTTGGGGTGTCTGGGTGGCTCAGTCGTTGGGCGCCTGCCTTCAGCTCGGGTCACGATCCCGGGGTCCTGGGATTGAGCCCCGCTTCAAGTTCCCTGTTCAGCAGAGAGCCTGCTTCTCCCTCTCCCTCTGCCTGCCACTCCCCCTGCTTGTGCTCTCTCTCTGTCAAATAAATAAAAAAAGATCTTAAAAAAAGAAATTTTTAAGAAGAACAAAGTTGAGGGGTGCCTGTGTGACTCATCAGTTAAGCAAACGACTCTTGGTTTCAGCTCAGGTCGTGATCTCAGGGTCATGAGACTGAGCCCCGAGTTGGGTTCCGGGCTTAGCTCAGAGTCTCCTTGACTCTCTCTCCCTCTCCTTCTGCCCCTCCCCCTGCTCGCTCACCCTCTCTCTCCAAAATAAATTTTAAAATCTTTTAAAAAAAAAAAAAGAAGAAGAGGAAGAAGAACAAAGTTAGAAGACTTACCTACTTGATCCCAACACTTACGTTAAGTCTCCCATAATCGAGACAGCTTGGTATAGGTGAAAAGACAGACATATAGACAAATGGAGCAGAATAGAAAGTCCCGAAACACACCCATGCATATGGCCAACTGATTTTCAAACAGGCACACAGTCAATTCAAGGGGGGAAAGAAGTCTTTTTCTGTAAGTGGGGCTGGATCATTGCATCTCCATATGGAAAAATGAGTATCAACCCTTCCATCACACCAGATATAAAAATTACCTCAGAATGGATCATAAACCTAAACCACAGCCTTCCCCTATGAAACTTAGGGGTAAATCTTTGCAAACTTGGGAGGGACAAACATTTCTTAGAACAACAAAGAGCATAAAACATAGAAGAAAAATCCTGATAAATCGGACTTCCACAAAATTTAAAACATTTGCTCTTTGAAAGACACCATTAAGAAAATTTTAAAAAAGCAAGCCACAGACCAGGGAAAACACTCATGACACAGATATCAAACAAAAGACTTAACTTCAGAACACATTTTTTCAAAAAACCCCTTACAGCTCAATAAGAAGGCAAACAACTCAATTTTTTAAAATAAGTACAAGATGTAAACAGACGCTTCACAAAATGATTTTTAAATGGCCAATGGGCACATGAAAAGAAGCTCAACATCATTAGTCACCAAGGAAATGCCAATTAAAACCATAATGAGATATCACTGTGTACTCACTAAAATGTCTAAAATTAAAAGGACTGACCATACCAAGTGTTGGTGTGGGCCTGAAGCTATTAGAACTCTCAGACACTGCTGGTGGAAATGTAAAATGGTACAATCCATTTTGGAAAACAATTTGGTCGTTCCCTAAGAAAAGTTAAACACAGACCCACCAAGCTGCCCAGTCATTCCGTTCTGAGGTATCGACCCAAAAGAAATAAAAATATATGTCTATCTTAAAAAATAAGCACGTAATTAAATGTTTATAATAGCTAAAAAACTATAATGTCCACCAACAGATGAATGGATAAACAAATTGTGGAATATCCCTACAATGGGATACTAATGAACAATAAAATGGGAAAGAACCACTGATACATAAAACAACACAAATGAACTTCAAAATCATCATGACGAGTGACAGAATCCAGGCCAAAGGACTGCGTATTATGAGTCCACAATATAAAATTCTAGAAAATGCTAACGAGGGCGCCTGGGTGGCTCAGTTGGTTAAGCGACTGCCTTCGGCTCAGGTCATGATCCTGGAGTCCCGGGATCGAGTCCCGCATCGGGCTCCCTGCTCGGCAGGGAGTCTGCTTCTCCCTCTGGCCTTCCTCCCTCTCATGCTCTCTGTCTCTCATTCTCTCTCTCTCAAATAATAAATAAATAAAATCTTTAAAAAAAAAAAACTATTTTAATTAAAAAAAAAAAAAGAAAATGCTAACGAATCATCTGGCAGGCATGAGGTAAAGGGAAGGATGGATTACAAGGGGGAACGCAGACGCTTTGGGGAGTGATGGAAGTGCCTGTTGTCTTCGTTGTGGTATTGGTGACGGTGTAGTGATGGTGACGGATTCGGATCAAACTGTACACTTTAAATATGCAGGTGCCTCCATAAAGTTGTTAAGGAAGAAAAGTGCAGAAAAGGAACTCAGGATCGGAGAATATGCACAACCCATTAGTAGTGGAAGGGGAACAAGAATTCTAGCCACCGATTTTCTAGACAACCTCTGTCCACCGCATCCCACCTCACCCCTCCCCTGCCACCACCTATGCCCCTCACGCCCCCAGGCTGTCCCTCTCACGCGGACACTGCTGCCCAAGGGGACTCAGATGCCCCCTCACACAGACACGGTCTCAACCTTCTCCTCCCCTACTTCACTTTCTGCTCTTTCCAAAAATAAGGTTCCTTGTGCGATGGCTGCTTCTTGGCAGGCGTGAAGGAGGCCTGGAAGGAGGCACGGACAGCTGCCCCAGCATCAGCCAGATGATACCACTTCACTGGAGGAGGAACAAGACCCTGCTTTCTCCCCAGAAGGAAATCACTCACAGATGTTCAAATCCCAGATTACACCAACATCAGAAGGTCCAAACAAACCACAAGCCTATCTGCTGAGGAGAGAACACCCTATTTCAAAAGGGATGTCCGGCTCCAATGAAGAGGAAAGCAGACGCTTAATCCTTCCCATTGGACAGAGCAAGGATGCCCCCAAAACCCCAAACTGTTCACCCTTTTTGACTACTAGGCCTTAACAACCTCTTACATCCGAATATGTAATATGGTCTCCACCTTACTGGCCAGTTCTTAACGTAGGCACATGCACAATGTGTGGATCCCAGGTCCCTCAGCCTGCGGGATGGGAGGCCCTAACTCACAGGAGATAAGATATGCGATAGGTCTCTGTCAACTGCACAGAGCCAAACAAATGTTGGGTATTATTAATGCTTTACATAGTACGTATTTAAATATGAACGTGTATACATTGCATTCCCAATAGGAAGCACCATGAGGGGACCCCTGGGTGGCTCAGTCGGTTAAGCGGCTGCTTTTGGCTCAGGTCATGATCGCAGGGTCCTGGGATCGAGCCCCACATTAGGCTCCTTGCTCAGGGGGGAGCCTGCTTCTCTCTCTGCCTGCAGCTGCTCCTGCTTGTGCACTCATGGTCTCTCTCTCTCTCTCAACAATAAATTTAAAAATGCTTAAAAAAAAAAAAAAAAGCACCATGAGGCTGGCTGGCCCTTCTGAGAACCACATCCCTCCCACCATCACGCTCCACCTGCAGAAGGTGCTCAATTAAATTCTTATCCCATGGGCGCCTGGGTGGCTCAGTTGGTTGGGCGACTGCCTTTGGCTCAGGTCATGATCCTGGAGTCCCGGGATCGAGTCCCACATTGGGCTCCCTGCTCAGCAGGGAGTCTGCTTCTCCCTCTGACCCTCCCCTCTCTCATGTGCTCTCTCTCAGTCTCTCTCTCTCAAATAAATAAATAAAATCTTTAAAAAAAAAAAAATTCTTATCCCGTGATCTGTTGAGTTCTCATGGTGGCTCCCCACATATGCAGCAGAGCACCCCTAAAAGCAACCCTCCACAGAATAAGACCAACTGTACTTCCCTTGGCCTTCATAAGTCATGGGAGGCTGATGAAAGTTTTTTTTTTTTTTTTTTTTTTACAAGTTTGGCAATTCTCTAATGCCCAAGGCCAAATTAGCGTTCGGGGACCACAGAACTAGCTCTACTCTCAGAACTGGTATCAGCAGTGCCTAAGGACCCAAAGCAGCTCTGCAGACTTAAGGCAAAAACAGTCTCCTTCCACAGCGCAGGGTGAAATGGAAGGGCCTGCCCGGCACAGCCCACCGAGGAGAGGCCTGACTTCTATCTCATTACGATACAACAAGAAATGGCCAGTTTCACACCAGATACCAGTACGACCACACGGTCATTTGCTGATAGATTCTGCAAATATTTACGCAGTGCCCACTCCATACCAAGCACTGCTAGGTTCTAGGGGTAAAGAAGTTAAGCAAAGAGACATTGCTTTGTCCTCTTGGAGCATTTAGTTAAATTCACAGACATGAGGGGAAGAGAAGGTCTGTTTTTGATTCAAAAGAATATTTTTGGCAACATCACGAGCCCACCTTACAAGGTGCGAACACAAAATCAGTGCAGCTGATGCTCACGTGTGGCTCTGGGTACCTTTCTTTAATTTTATAGTCATACTTGGCGCCACCAGCCTCACCACGGGCCACACGTGTTCCTGAAAGGTGGAGGCATGACCATGTTCTCCGACAAACCAGAACCCAGGTTGGAGGCTGGGGGGTGGGGGATGGGGGCTGGGGAGGCGGGGGGGGGGGGTGGGGGCGGGAAGCTGACCTCTCGCCACCGGGCTCCAGCACTGCTAGAAATGTACACGTTCGTCTTGCTAGCCAAGTTCTTTCCCACCGAACCTAAAATGCAAGGGGAGTCATTACTTTTCATTTCAAGAAGAGGTCAAAGAAGATGTCAGATACCTTGCCCAACCAGAAAGTCTGAGGCATATTTAGCAACTAAAGATGTCTCAAAACCACAAAGAGCCATTGCTACAGCACAGCTTAACCCCCGGTGCGGGGACAAGCACGGCGGACTTACCAGTGGCGATGATGAGACCGGGAGCGGACTCCTTGGACAGGATGGGCATCCTCCGGAGCTGGAGGTTGAGCAGCTGACTGAGCCGCTGGGCCAGGTGGAGGGAACAGCCCTGGGCGAGCTGCGGGACACAAGTTCCAGGCACGGTCAGCACGTGATAGGACACGACCAGCTGCCTCAAAACGCGGAGGCCTGTATGCAGACAGGACAGCTACACACAGAAGGAAATCTGGCCCAAAGGAACCCAGACTCACGGCCCAGCTGTGTCCCACGGCCCCCCAGGCGGACATGATTATCTGAACCACATAAATGCCTCTTGTTGAAGAAAACAGAACAATACGAGCAAAACAGTCCTCCTGAGACTCTCAGAGAACAGCTATTAGAAATCAGTGTCCACTCTGGGCGCCTGGGTGGCTCAGTTGGTTAAGCGACTGCCTTCGGCTCAGGTCATGATCCTGGAGTCCCAGGATCGAGTCCCGCATCGGGCTCCCTGCTCGGCAGGGAGTCTGCTTCTCCCTCTGACCCTCCCCCCTCTCATGCTCTCTCTATCTCATTCTCTCTCAAATAAATAAATAAAATCTTTAAAAAAAAAAAAAAGAAATCAGTGTCCACTCAAGGAGGTCGAAAGCTGTCCCTCCCTCTGTTTTACCCAGAGATACTCTCACGTGACTCGGCACTAAAGAGAATTAATGATTTCGTGGGACTTAAAAAATAAGGCCGTAGAGATAGATTTCAAATACAGTATAAGCAATTTCATCAGAGGAAAAACCAAGAATCAGAAGTCATAAAGTCTCACGGATAAGCTCCCAGATGTACCACATAGGAGACAGAAACACCAAAGGATCCACATTAAAACAGATTTTAAGTGGTCAGCGTTTGTACAAAGCACCAGCTCTGCTGTGTCCACTGCAAAACAAGTCATTCAAACTGGCCTCTGCCACTTACGTTCGGATTGTAATAGTTGTGCAAACAACGCTGTTTGCTGTGTGGTCATGCCAGATTCTCTTGGTCAGAATGTGATTGTCAAATGTTATTCAGTCTCGTCTGGTGTTCTAGACAGGGTAACTCTGTGTGCTTATGGGAACACGTAAAAACAGACATGGTTTTGCTACATACACTTACTTTTATAACAAAAGGATCTCTCTAGCAAATGTCCATTTTGCTAGCATCACAGTTTAGCAAATGAAAACTGGAGCAAATTAGGTTGGGTCTCAAAGAAATATGTGACAACTGACCTGTTCTTTCACCACCTAAAATCACAGGTAAAAACTAAAAGCTCACCAACGGTTGTATAGTTCATAAATAAACAGGTCAGTCAGGAGAATAAGCAGAGTTTTAACAATACCATTAATTCTATTTAACTAGGGCTCAGACCCCCAACAGCATGCTCAAAAGCAGGCCACCCCCATCCACACAGGCTCGTGCGGAGCTCCCAAAATCTAGAAGCCACTCCGGAATAAAGAAGCACCTATGTATCTGTCTCTGTCTACTTATATCTTGCCTCTTTCCAAAGTTAGACTTGATGTACTAAGTCCACACCTGTTGCCAAATAGGGAAGAGTAATCAAGAAGTCCGTGGAGAGCAAGAGTCTCCAAAAAAAATTTTCCCAGGGGTCACAGCTACAGGAGAGTCAACATACTTAATCATGGACAAACAAAATTTAAAATTCCAAAAAATCAGGTAATTGTCTAACTAAATGTTACAGTTCTCCCCAAAATTACTACTACTTGACTTTTTTTCTGAGTTCCTTCTGCCTACCTACCTTACATACCCCAGATCCCTTAGGTGAGGCAAAAAGGAAGGAACTCAGTCCAAAGAATGTTCATCCGAGGGATAAGAACAGAGCTGCTGAGGTGAGTGGGAACACTTCCTGAGGCCAAATAATACATTTTAGTATTCTCAGCTTTTCAGATGGAGCCACAGATTGGGAAAATTGTAGAATCCTGAATTATATTCAGGAAGGCATTTTTTTTTAAAAAGTTCCACAGAACTAAAAAGCTTACATCAGAGTTTCCCAAACTTTCTTGCTTTGCAGCACAATTGGTGTCCCCATAAATTTTTTATAGCAGCTTCACACCAGAATACCAACATTTATTGTTTTACATAGTTGAGACCACACAACTTAATAAGTAGACATGTCCTAATAACTTAGTGGCAGTTCAAAATAATAGTATGCGTGCATATGTGGATATACACACATACTCACAGAGAAAGAGAAGGAGAGAAAACAAAATCTTTATTTCACCCTTAAATATTACCACAGTTACTTAATACGGGATGTGTGCACCTATTGAGTACTACGCACCTTCTCTAAGTTTAGAATCATATTCGATCCCACCACTGTCATCTCCCGTTCCACCCTGATTTTCTCACTTGCTTTTTATCACATCAACTGCGAGGAAATCCAGCTTTACAAAGACAGGACGTCTTCCAAAGAAATTCAGCATGAACTCATGTTGAAACTCGGAACTAAACTCAAGATGGTACTTCCCATGATGACCAACAAATACCAAGTATCTCGTGTTTCCCTCAAAAATTTAAAGCATTCCAGAGTGCCCTTGGGAGTTCACTATGGCACCCTAGGTGCCCTGGTGTTGAGTTTGGGAACCGTAAGGGTAGCACGACAGGTAAAGATTTGTATGAAAAACGCAAACAAGATGAAAGCATCTCTACCTCACAGTTGATTTTTTCTCCATATCCTGTGAAGGCTGGAGCCTGAAGGAACTCCCAGGTACCCCCTTTGTCAAAGGTGATGACTGATCTCATGTTCTCCTCATTCATAGAACCATTAATCAGAGTAGCAATGTAGACTCCTTGCAACCCTTCCACACGGTGGAAGTCAGCAAACGGCTCATTTGCAAAATACCTACAGTAAGAGAAAATAAACAGCTGTGAACCTGAGGTGATATACCCTTGGTATGTTTTTATGGTAAATAACATAAAATTTAACTGTTGGAAAGTACAGAATTCAGTGGCGTTAAGCACATTCCCAATGTTGTGTTGTACCCGCATTACTATCTCATTCCAGAATGTTTTCCTCATCTCAAAAAGAAACCCCGTACCCACCGGCAGTCATTCACCCTTTCGTCTGCCCACCCCGGGCCCTGGCAACCACCACTGAGTTTTCTGTCACTACGGATTTGCCTATTCTGGGTATTTCACATACACGGAAACATGCCTTTTTTACGGTTCCTTTCCCACAGCATAATATTTTCAAGGTTTACCCATATTGTAACACAAATCAGTACTCCTTTCCTTTTTATAGATGAATAGCTTCCTCTCCTTCCTTTTCTTTTTTTTTTTTTAAACGTGATTGTGTTTTAACTTTGAAGGCCAAGATGCTTATCGGATCAATAACTCCACGCAGGGAGTTCAGAATGCTGACTACAACACACAGAGCTGATGAGAGAGTCACATCTATCTCTTCCCTGACGAATTCACCCCAAATCCTCCAGTGAGCCTCAACAAACAGGGAACAGTAAGCCAGACTTGCCAGACACCAGTCAAAGCGCTGGGGCTTACCAGCCGCAGGAATACAGCGTGAAGGGTTCCCCAGCCACTGTCCACACGCTTACGACTCATTATCCAATGCCCGGATCAGACCGAAGCCCACAGGGTTCCTCTCAGAAAGCAGAGCAGAATCCCCACCCAAGGGAGCAGGATAGAGAGCGAGGGTGGGTCTAGAAGCTTGAGGTTATACTTGTTAACAGTGAAACAGAGATTAAGCCCCTCCCAGGGCCTCTAACTACTATGCTGGGATACTGATTTCACTGGGAAGCAGTTTTGCCCTGAAATGGTCCACACATTACAAATGGAACAGATCTCTGAGAAGTGCTAACTGGAGTTCACATGTGGCTTTTAAAACTGGATGTAAGTCCTTTATTTAGAAGGGTTCTGAGCCACTGGGCTTTGTAAAAAAAAAAAAAAAAAAAAAAAAAAAATTTTAATTAAAAAAAAAAATCATAGAACTGCTTTTTTCCATTATCCACTGTACAAATCTTGACCTGGAGGCGTGCTCTGCCTCTCAGACAGAAAGAAGCACACTATAATCTCTGAGGCAGAAAAGGAAAAAAAAAAAATTTTTTTTTTCCAGAGATAGAGAGAGAGAGAGAGCATGAGCAGGGAGAGAGGCAGAGGGAGAAGCAGGCTCCCCACTGAGCCAGGAGCCCGATGTGGGGCTCGATCCCAGGATCCCGGGATCATGACCTGAGCCGAAGGCAGACGCTTAACCATCTGAGCCACCCAGGCGCCCCAGGAAAATTTTTTAAAAGCACTGACAAAGCTACTTCAGACTGAGAGACTGAGCAAAACCCTAAATAAGATACTGGTGTTGAGACCACATATTCTGACGTGTGGTTTCCTTAGGTCTACCGGAGTTATTTTTCAGTTGCTTCCTTAGAAATCGGGTGAAGGTCTATCATCCTCCTGCTCTCTGTTCATCTCAGCAATCCCACGTTGGATTCCATCATCACGAAGCCGCCACCGTCAGGTTTGCTGGCTTCCTTCAAACACGCGGGAGGTCTGGCCTTCTCTCAGCTAGATGAACTCTGCTTCTTCCCTCCAGTCACTCTCCTGGATTTTTGCCTTTCGGTTCCAAGCAGAAACCTGTCCTCTGTGCCTCACACGCTCCCCAGACGGTCCTGTCAGCTCCTCTGTGGTCCTGCGACAATCCACCTCACCCTAACTGCCCTCTCTTCATCCATTTTTCTTACATTTCCTCTCACCGGCCCTCACGAAAAGCACTTGTCCCCTGCTCCCCAGCCAGCGCCCCAGGGCCCCTGAGCCCCCCTCCTGCAGAACCCAAGCCCGCCTTGCACCGCACAACCCAGCAGCAGGTCTTCCTCAGATGCGTCGCCACCGGGCCTGACATTTCCTCTCCACACCTGGTCCTCCATGCAGACACCGCTTTCCATGAGATTTCTATTCGGCACATCTCACCAATGCCAGGAGCACCCCCGTTAAGAATTCCTTCTCTGGTCCTCTAAGCAAATTAGGACGGGTTCCTTGGCACCACACTTGCCTATTGAGTTCAAAGAACAACTCATTTCAAATACCACAGAAGGGCTGTGTTTTGTTTTGTTTTTTCAAATCAGCCTGCCCACGTAATCTGCTAATTCACCCTTAACCCGTTTCATCTCGCTGAGATGCAGAAGCAGGTGACAAAAGTTCATGCAAACGAGCCCCTGTGAAGATCTTCAGTCCCTGAGATAAAGCCTGAAGAAAACAGCAAGAAGGTTGAGCCTACGCGGGTCTGTGAACGTAGACATAAACCTCTTTCCAGTTTCCTGACTGGACTCTACGCCCAGGCAGGGCAGGGGCGTCCTCTGTGACCACAGAAAGGGCCGTGGGCATCTATGAGAGGGCCACATGGTCACCTAACTGAGCTTACTGCTTCCTGGGGAGCTTCTGGCTCGAGCTCTGCCCAGTCACGAGATACCCATCCCGAATACCCGACAAACGCGGAGGATCTGGAAACCTCTGGCAAGCTCTGATTTATCCACTCCATATAGCCAGAGGCTCTCAGACATGAAAAAAAAAAAAAAAAATCAGAGTCTGTGAAAGGCTTGAGGAATAATGGCTCATAATTTTGATTAAAAAAGTAAGGAGAATATTATTCACCCATAAAAAGGAATGAAGCACCAACACACGCTCCATGTGGACCAACCCTGAACATATGAAAGGTGCAAGAGGCCAAACCCAAAGGTCAAATATTATGCTGTGATTCTGTTTACACAGAATATCCCGAAGGGGGGTGCGGGGGGAGGGGAGACAAGGGCCAGAAACTGCCTAGTGGTAAGGGGTTTTCTTTCGGGGAGTGAAAATGTTTTTGAATTAGATTAAAGCTGGTGGTTGCACAACACTGTGAATGCCCTAAATGCCACCGAGTTGTTCATTTTAAAATGGTTAAGCTAATGTTCTGTGAATTTCCCCTCAATAAATTACTTTAAAAACAAATAAAAAACAAAAAAGGACACAGGAGCCAGCCCAAAGAGGCTGCCACTGACCAAACCAGAAAAACCTGAGGCTGAATCACGGTAAGGATGGTTTACAACACATTAACATGCACTGAATAATAAATAACTCGTGAATCTATACTGGGAGGGGAAAAAAAAAGTAAGGCACAAAATAGGACATACCTCCGAAAGAGCCAAAACAGGGTGTGGAAAAGCACTATCAGAGATAGACCAGGTAGAAAGTTCTCCCCTCGGGTCCTATTGAGTCCAAACCCAAGGCCCCGCTCTTTCCCTTGACACCTGCTCCTCATCCAGCCCTCCCCGACTCCCTGACTCAGCCCACGGGGGTGCTCCTGGCATTGGCCGTCATTCTGCCCACTGCTGAGCCCAAGCAGCTGCGGGCCCTTGACTCTCCACAGTGAAGCAGCAAATCTACCAACAAACCATCAGAATTTGCCCATTTCCGTCATCTCTCCCGCTACCGCCCTGGGCCCAGCCAACAGCAATCCCCGCCGGCTGGATTTCCATCACACTCCCCCAGCCAGGCTTCCTGCTCCCACTCTTGCTCCTGTCCAAGAGTCTACTTTGCACACAGCATTGAGGATGGCTTCTTAAAACACAGGTCACCTGAGTGTTCGTCTGAAGTTTCCGATAACGAAGTCCATTTATGTTTCATGTGCTTTCCTTTATATCACGCAGTTCACAACTTTTTCAATGGTTAAAAAAATATAACAGGTTAAATCAGATGATGTCCATCTTCTGGTCAAAACCCTCCATATCCCACTTAGGAAAAAAGTAAGTTCCTTCCATGCCCTCGAAGGCCCTATACAATCTGAGCTCTGCTCTCTTAGATGCTGCCCCTTGGGTTCTCTCCCTCCTCCTCCAGCTGCTGGATCCACCCTGGCCTCCTCACTGCTCCTAAAATAAACCAACAGAGTCCAACCTGAGAGCCTCTGAGCATGCTGTTCCCTCTGCCTGCAGTGCCCTTCCCCAGGCACCTGCTGAAATGTCGCCATCCTCGAACAGCCTCCCATGACCAGCCTGAATGAAGTAACAGGCTCCTACTGCCCTGACCTCTGAACTGGGTTCACTTTGCCTCCCAGCACTCACCACCACCAGGCATATTACACGTCTGTCTATGTTCTGTCTTCCCCCAAGGAGAACGAAAGCTCCACGGAACAGGGACCCTGTTTTGACCTTTCGTGGCTGGACACATGATCTCAGTGCTGGCCCAGAGCAACAGCATTCTTGTTGAAAGAGCTGGTGACTGCATAAATCACCAGCATGACGAGAGACCGTGGACGGCAGTGCCACGGCCTGTGCCCTGGAGGTCATGGCCTCAGAGCCCCACCCCGGAGCCCACCAACCAGCTCCAGCAGACGGCTCCTTCCCAGAGCAGAGAGCGATCCTCATCACAGTCAGACGCCTCACACAAGACAAGTGAGAATAAATGCCCTCCTGGCCCTCGAGGGTCACGGGTCATTCATCCCTCCCAAACCCCAGACTCCTCCACAGCCCACGGAACGTCCAGTACAACAAAACAACTCCAAGCATAGGATGTCCTGATAAAGGATGGGTACCACTGGGGTCCTTCCACAGACACCCACAAAGCAATATTTGCAATTGCAATAAGAAAAAAAAAATGTCAATGAACCCGAGTCACTTGGAGGCAAGGCCCCCAGGGCTCCCCACGTCAGCTTGCCCTGAGCTGACATTTTCCAAGTGCCTTTTCCCACTGGCTCAGAGACCCCAGAGCCAGACGGGGACTGGCTGACATGGGCTGTGACTCTAAAAGTCACCCAGAGCGGCAGTGCTCAGCCTTGGCCTCACATCCAAGTCACCTGGAGGGCTCTGTAAAACCTTCAGAGCCCAGCCACACCCCAAACTGGTTAAACCACACATCAGGAATCAGGGCTTCTGGCAACTCGCCAGTGGAACCCAAATGTGCAGCTGATGCTGAAAAACACCCACCTGGAGGGTGCAGGTGGTACTGACGTGAGACTGTGGGCCAGGGACCCATGGTTTCCTTACCTCACCAGCGTGTCGCCGCCCGCCCCTCCTGGGCTGTAGTAGAGCACGTTCTCCAAGGACAGGGAGAACTTCAGCCCCTCTGCCTCCGAGATGTATAAGTTGGTGCGGTTGTTACTGTGACTGACGCATACAAACACCTGGTCCTCGGAGGCATCTGCGATGTAATATTCCTTTGGAATCAAAAGTTGAAAAATACACAAGTCAAAAGACCCACATGCGCAGTGGGCTTTCCCTATGCACACTAAAGTAATGATTTCCAAATGTCCCAGTGAGAGGTATGGGCCCGGAGCCCACAGACAGCTTCCCAAATCCCTGTAAAGCTCGGCCAACTTTCTTTTTGGAGGAGCTGAGGCCGCCATGTAGCTGAAGCAAGCTGCTTCCTGGCAAATGGGGCCCAAAAGAGGGGGCCACCGAACTCCATAAATGACCTAAACACTTCAGTTTAGTTCATAACGTCTCCCTCTTTTTCCCATGAGGTCTATTGTTAGTACCAAGTACGATATACATTAATGTGCATTCCCTTTCCTCTAAGGTACTAAAGGAAGATGGAAGCTGTAAAAAGCAAAGAATGGACAAGAATCTTCTCCACCTGAGCTCCCAACCTTCCACCACACCAACTGCTAGTGGCAAGGCCTTCAAATGCCACCTCCTACCTGTGGGCACTTCTCTGATGACCCCAGCCCACCAGGATCCTTCCTATGATCTACGTCATCATACACACAGACTATATATGGTTTGGACCAAGCATTGGACTATATATGGTTTATTCCTCTGCTTGGTTCTCTGTGTCTCCAACCTGTGTTTCTAAAAGGGTGGGACCCAGCTCTTATCCCCTTTTGTAATCCAGCCGCCTACTGTAAGCAACAGAGCAGGTCCCAAACAAATAACTCAGGGTCACCAGCTCCCCATTCCTTCAGTACTGGCACCCTGAGCCCACTGACTCTAGTCTCAAACTTCTCTGCCCATCCGTCTCCACGTAAAGCAAATTAAGGCTCCCATCCGGCTGCACTCTGAACAGTGAAGAGGGAAAAAAAAAGAGACCAAGATGCCCAAAGCATAATGGTTCTCTCTAGGGACCTATCTAGAAAGGGACTTCAGGGAGCCTCCATCAAAGATCTATCTACCCAGAAGGACGTCCCTGCAACACCCTTCCCCTGACCCCTGCATGCGGACATTAACACTTCTTTCCACCCCCAAGCAGACCCCACTCACATTAATAGGATGTCTCGTGACAAACTGGGCTGCTCGCATGGGCTTCCTGCCAAAGGAGACCCAGAGCTGGACAGAAGATGGCTGCAGACTGCCCCAAAGATGCTGCCCAGGAAGAGGAGAAAAAAAAAAGTTAATGGTGCCACATTACAGCCACTCCAAATAAGTGAAGAAGGAAACAGAAGTGTCAGACCCCTCCAATTCTACCAAAAACACGAAACACAGGGTGACTGCAAATGCACGTTTTTGCAACATCCGTGTTCACTCCACAGCTCGGGCTGTACTCGCTTGATCCAGGACACCTGGTCTGCAACAGGTACCAGATACTCCCTAACGCCAGATGAGGACGAAGGACAAACAGTACTGTGGCTGAAGCTGGGTGTGGGAGGGGGGTGGAGATTTAGCCAGGCAGCCCCCAGACCTGCCCAGGGTGAGGTCAGCCACACGCAGTGCATATAAAACCCATTCCCCTTGTTCTTTCTCTCTTATTTTCAGGTTACAAGGATACTCAAATTCAAGGGCTTTAACTTGCACAAAGAACTGAGGGAATTTTCGCTGATTCTCTTTTGCGACCTTTTAATACTTCTCATTGATGAACGTTTTTGCTGGCGTTATGTTTTCTTCGGTAGGGCATGATGTCGGCCCTGTCACATTGTGTTTTAGAGATACTAGAGCACTGCTGGAATCTCGAAAATGTGTACAAAAGCACTAGATTAAGAGCTGGCTGTACACCTCAGGAAGTCACTAAGCCTCTCTCAGTCTCAATTTATTCATCTATAAAACTGAGAAGCTGATTAGGCTCGGGACTTCTCTGTCGACGGCTGTCAATGGCCCAGGAATCCTATAAATACAAAGGCAAACAGTGTGTATAGATGTACCCATTCATCCCGCCGGGGAGGGTACACAATCTTTACCAGATCCTCAAAAGGGGCGATGATTCAAAAAAAGATAAGCAGCACCGTAAAGGCTCAGTGTGGGTTCTTCCAGCTCTGAAAGTATGGGACTGGGAACTGAGGCAAAATGTTGCACATCTATCCAGACAGAAAGGGACACACACCATCATGTGGACATAATCACACACATGACTATTAAGCTGATCGGAATATTGGGATTGCCAACCAGAAGGGGTTCATTTGGCTTCATTTATCCTTGATGGTGTTGCTACTGTTTACCACAGATTTTAAATTCCTGTAAAGTAAGAAACATACCAATTTCTCTTAACTATAATAGAACCGAATCCCCTGTGCTAATATATGCCCAATAAACACTATGTGAAGAGCAAGCTGATGAACGAACCTGAAGTTATTCTTGATTTATCTGAGCATTATATATATATATATATACATATATATATACACATATATATATGTGTATATATATATGTATATATATATACACACACACATATATTCAAACAATATATATACACACACACATATATTCAAACAAATGGCTAAAAGTAGTCTGTTTCAAAGAAGCCAGGTAGGGAGGTACAAAAGACGGCCTTTCCAAAATGGCACATGGAAAACCATGGTAATAGCTTGTACTCAGTATGGGGCCGCAGGAAACGATGGATCTAATAAAAATGTAAAACTTATTACACCTGAATGAGAAAACAGTACCCAGCAAAACTGTTAGGCGTAGATCCCAAAAGCCCTCTTTAAGTCAATAAAATTTTATAGCTATTTATAAAGGTCAGAGGATCCATGTAAGTTACCCTATATAAATCCCTATAAATATATATGAATACACAGATGTCCGTGAAAAACATACTTCAATGCTTTATACTTTTTCACTTCTTCCCACTGTGGTTAAACCTTAGAAAGGAGCCACTTTTCTCAGTGACACTGGGGGGGTACATCATTAGTTAAGCATTCTTAACGAGTGCTGTTGGTTGGCACGAGAATTGAGAATTCATACCAAGGCCAGTCTTCCTCCATGGATGCAAAAGTCAGAGTACAAAGGTCATAAGAAACCTCAAAACAAACCAAAAAAACAACAAAAAAAGAAACCTCAAAAAACATGCATCCCACTTCCTTCTGGGACAATAATTCCTAAGCCTGGACAATTCAGGTTCACCCCTAAGGAGTCACTGTAATACTTTCTTGCCACCAAGAAACATATTAACAATTTTGTAGCACACTGTGGATTGTCAGATAGATGTATCAAAAGCTCCTAATACTTTCCTTAATGAGCCACGGGTTGTTGTGGTGATTGAGTTTCTCTTTACCACAAGGACAAAAGTAAAACGTGCTCATGAGAAAGAAACATCCAACAGTACAGACAGATGTAAAGTAAAATGCAGACACTCTGCTCCCTACCCTCTACTCACTCCTCCTATCCTACTCCCCAGGGAGTAAAAGGGAACAGGCTCCCATGGGGTCTTTAAGGAGTGTTCTGTACCATCACCCCTAAGCATATTTATATAGTGACAGAGGATGCTACACTTACCCAACATCCATTATTCCTTCCTCCTTAGCAACAGGATCTTGACTGCCACCCTAAATAAACCACTGAGGTTCTCTACCTTTTGCATAACTGCATGTGGCCATGTGACTGAGTACCAGTCAATACCCGTAAACCTAAGTGGTGTGTTGGGTTTCTAGGAAGGCTGCTGGAAGGGACTTAATCAGTGGGAAGGGGTCCTATTTTGGCCTATCTGTCCTTACTCTTTCTGACTCCTGTAAAGACTCAAAGGCTAGTATAGATGTCCTAGACCAAGAGGGAACGGTGAGGATGGAAATCATTAGTCAGGTTGGTGGAACAGAGAGAGGCCTGGGCCCCCAGGGTACCAGGGTACCAACATACCAGCCCTACACTGCCTACCTCCAGGCAGCATGGAGGAGAGGAAAATAAGTTTCTGTATTCGTTAAGCCACTTTTTATTTCTACTCTGTTACCAGTAATTGAACACAATGTCAATTTGCTACATGTAATTTTATTTTCCACATAAAAATATCCTTGTGCAATTCAACTTTCTTCATTAACAGAGTCTCTTAGGCATCTTTCATTTAACAGCTCATGGGCTCTGACATGATTTCCAGAAGCACTCTTCAGTGAATATACCTGTATATATTACCTTTCCCAGAACTACACAAGAATATCTGTAGGATGCCATTCTTAAAACCCCTAGGTCAAAGTTTTCATTTTTGACAGAAAAAATAGCCTTCCTGAAAGGCTATCCCAGTTAATATAGCTCCCAGCACAAATATTTTCACCAGCGTCCAGGAGGTATTTCAATGCTTCAAGTTATGCCGGTATTCTAGGGTCGGAAAATGTAAGATAAGATCTTTGTTTCATTTGGTGCTTTCATTCCGATAAGGAAAAATAAATTGATGTAAGTAGCTGAATAATCTGGATTTCAAAAAGTGCACTTATATTTATGTTTGAGATTATACCAAAGGAAACGAGAGGTCAAGGAGGAAAGAGCAGAGAGAACTAAATAAATGACACATCCTTGCCAAGTGAAGGCCACAGGATGTCACAGTGAGCTCTTCAATCGGACGTTTCACGGAGAACAGTGGCCAGAGAATGAGGGACCCCGCGGCACGTGGCGGACAAGGACACAGTCCAGAACAGGCTCTAGCATTCACGCCCACCTTCTCCTCTGAGACAGTGACAAGGGATCAGCAAAACATCATCATCCACATTAGTGTTGTTTATACTAAAATATTTATAGATAACATTTTATATATATTTTATTTATACATGTTTATGCTTTAAAAATAGTCCAAGAAAGGGGCACCTGGGTGGCTCAGTCAGTTAAACGTCCGATTCTTGATCTCAGCTCAGGTCGTGATCTCAGGGTCGTGAGATCGAGCCCCATGTTGGGGTCCATGCTGGGCGTGGAGCCTACTTCAAAAATAATAATAATAAAAATAAAATATTCCAAGAAAAAAATAACCAGTGGGTACACAGCCGAAAAGAGATTAGCAAATGTAAATAATATTGAGGCTGAATGAGGGCACCTGTGGCAGTCCTATCAGTATAAACTGCTTTTATATAGATTTGAAAACGTCCATAATGAACAGTTTCACAAAGTTAGTATTCACTGCAAGCACGTCAAGAACGGCTGAGGAAGGAACTCTGAAAATCCACTCATCCGAAAAGCAACAAGAACACTGACAAAAATTCTCAAAGTCAACTTTTTCAGAATTCAAAAAATTAAATAAAGGCTTGCCAAAACCCAAAGAGCACTTATTGGAGAACGGTGTCAAAGCTCAGCAAGAAGAGCCGGCTTTGCGGCCTCAGTCCCATCCCCTTTGCTCTAGCTCTGCGGTAGCCTCGGAAACCCACAGCCTCGCAGCTCCGGGAACTGTGAAAACCAGCAGCCGCGCGGTCAATGGAGGGGACAGACTGTTGCCACGGCCAGCTTGAAACTGCATTCTCAGGTCTTCTCTACATATAACCTGCCTCAGCTCGCTGCACAGACAGACCTATGGAAACAGAGACAAGTGTTTCACATCGCAGCTGCTAGAGCGACATGGCACCTGGAACTCACAAAAGGCTTAATAAGCTCTGAAATATTCCGGGGACTCTACAAGGTCACACACGCAAGAGCTGTGAGTATGCTCAGAAGAGAAGCGAAAAGGGCCTAATCACTCATGGCTGGGTCTACGGAAGCAGGAACTGAAGGCTAAGGCAGAGTTGTAGATTGCACTAAAGGCAGGCCCCCCACCCATGCTCAAAGGCCCTCAGCAAAGGCTACCAGATGTACTGATTCAATGCATTTAAGAAAAATCTCTGTTCAATCATTAGCTAACCACGAAGCCTAATTATCAAACATTTCATAGCCACACACAATGAAGAATGCAAACTCTACAAAATTAATGAAGGAAACTCACAAACAAAACAAATACAGGCAACAGTAGGAAAAGGTAACAAAAACCATTTTGGGAAGGGGCTACTCTGATATAAACAGTTGCCACCTTATATCATCGAAAATGTCTGATTTTCAATAAAAGAATGGTAAGACAAGCAAACAGCAAAGTGTGGCCCCTACATAAACACCACACACACATACACACACACACACAGAGTCAATAGAAACTGTTCCTGAGGAAGGCCCGATATTGGACTCACAAACAAAACATTTAAATCCCCTATCATAAATATGTTCAAAAAATTAAAAGAAACCATGTCACAAGAATTAAAGGAAAGCATGAGAACACAGTCTCACTAAATGAGAGTATCACTAAAGAAACAGAAATTATAGAGATACAAATTCTTGAGTGGGAAAGGACAATAACTCACAAGAAAAAAATTTCCAGAGGCGTTCAACAAGAGATCTGAACCGGCAGAAGAGAGAGGCAGTGGACCTAAAGACCCATTAATTCTGATGATCCGTAATAAACACAGATGAAATCTGAAAACATTATACTAGGAAAGAAAACAGGTACAAAAAGTCCCATGGCATAAGATACTCTTTACATAAAGTGTCCAGAATAGGCAATTCTATGAGGCAGAAAATAGATTCATGGTTGCCAGGGGCAGGGAGGGGAGGGGAATGGAATGGGGGTGCAGGCGCTAGAATTAGATAGTGATAAGCATTACACAACTTTGTGAATAAGCTAAAAACCACTGAGCTGTATACCTTAAAAGGGTGAATTTTATGGCATAGGAATTATATCTCAATACAGCTGTTATAAAAATTAATATTAAATTTATTGGTATTATAGCTTTATTTATAATGTTTGGGTTTTATTGTTATTCATAATGTGTTTGGGTTTTATTGTTGCCTATAAATTATATGCATTAAGTGTTTATACCTAGCTTTATGTTTACATACATTTAAGTAACGTTATAATTAATTTGTCAATAGCTTGGTTTTGGTCAGTTATCCTAAAAAAAAATCACATTCCAATTGTGATCAGCTAACTTTTCATAGAGAAGCCCACAATCTTGAGATGATTACTAAGTTTTCTTGTTATCTCTACCAACATTAGAGACTTTAAATTAGCATAATGAAGATTAGAAATTGGTTTTCAATAGTGGTTGGTTGGTCAGAATAGCGGAAGTACAAATGAGCTCTTTTGGGAGATCAGTGGCATGCAAGATATCTGAATTGGCCATAATATCCTGAAGATAACACTCTGGCATGAATAGGGCATAACAATTTAAGGAGGCCTGTAACCTGAACTTTTAGGGGTAATGTCCACGACTTATCAAGCTTTTACACGAGAGGATTCTGGTTGCCTGATGCCAACTCAAAAGGTAACAAAATCTTGCCTTTACAACAGGGTTGGTTTTCTGTAAAGATCCATATAGAAGTATTTTAAAGTTTATGAGCCATCCCGCCTCCATGCAACTATTCAATTCTGCCACTGTGACATGAAAGCAGTGATAGACAACATGTAAGCAAATGAGCATAGCTGTTTCAATAAAACTTTATTGACAAAAATAAGTGAAGGGCCATAGTTTGCCAATCCCTGCTCTAGAACATTGTGTCTGCATCACCTAGAAGAAGAGAGGAGATGCCATCAAGCCCATACATTAGGTCTTTGCTTACTGACATACATTTGTGCAAGAAAGGTGTGGACCTGGCTTTCATGATAAGCTGGTGGTGAAGCTACAGAAGAGCAGCTAGCCCTCACTTACCTCCAACATTCTGGCAACTATTAATATCTACCAGAAAGAACCTAACAGCTGTCTATTGCCAAGTTAACGAATCAATGTTGGTCCAGTTTGCAGAAGTGCCTCTTTGCTGCCTCAATGGCCTATCATTTTGATGTAGACTATTAAGTAAGTGAATGTCATGTCAAAAAACATGGAATAAAAATTAAACTTGGGTTAAAAAAAAAATATTAAAGAGGGGCCCCAGAGTGGTTCAGTCAGTTGAACAACTGACTCCTGATTTCAGCTCAGGTCATGATCTCAGGGTCGTTGGGTCGAGCCCCACATCGGGCACTCTGATCCGCGTGGATTAGGCTTGAGATTCTCTCTCTCCCTCTCCTACTGCCCCTTCCCCACCCCCTCAAATAATTAAATAAAATCTTTAAAAAAAAATCAAAGGGCATCAGAAACAAAGCACATATGAAATAAGAGCCAGACTAACAGGGCACAGGGGTATTCGGAAGATTCAGACACCAGCTCCAGTCCAGAATCCAGATGGCTGTCCCCACATGTTCTAAAGAGCTAACTTGCAAAGAATTATAATCGTTCATGGTACTGGAAAAAAGCAAAAGAGTTAATCACCCAAAACCAATTTTCTGTGGTTTTGCAATTAGCTCCTTGACTTTCCTAATTTGATTTGAATCCATTTAATATTAAGGTCCCTCAGAATTCCCCAAACCCAGGCAGCCTGAGTGCTAAGCACACCCCAGATAAGAAGTTACACTTGCAGACCTCACAGTACTCCTACTAATATGGTTATCCAACCAAGGCCAATGTTGTTTATCCTTATGGCTCAGCAGTCTAATGTAATAAAGAGGAAGAAATTCAAAGAGGGAAAACACTCATTTTATCATCCACAGCCGGTTGGGTCTCTTCCCATCATCAACCCATCCAATCTACAATGATCCTTTGATGATAGAACTGACTATTATCAAAAGCTTCTGCATACAGAAGACCGCAGGGAAGAGCTTCTCAAATTTTGGAGATTCTTAGGCAGCCTAAGGATGCTGAGAAAAAAAATGCATTTGGGCCCTGAAATCCGCTTTTGGAACAAGTGCTCTTGAGTGATGGTGCTGAGATTGCTCCTAAGACCACAATTTGAGAAACACTTCCATGTGGTGGCCTACCTCATCTGGCCTAGAGTCTCTAGCTAACACCACTGACCCTGGAATCCGGTGGCCCATCCATGTGCTGAAAGATGAAGCCAACACATAACTACAGGTTTGTCACCAATATCCTATAAATAAATAAACCATACAGAGAGGTGAGAATTGACCAAGAAAGTAACAATCATTTAAGGCCTCCTACCACTCCCCTAAAAAATCTACTGGCCTATGCTTTCTAAATCAGGTGGGCAGAGATGGCATTCATTCAACTACTGTGCATCTGCTATGTATCAAGCATTGTGCAAGATACTGGGTACCACATCAGTGATGAACAAGGCAGACACAGCCCCTGATCTCACCACTGGCCAGGAATAACAATAAATTTGTTCCCAGCGCCCTGCATATCAGCCATGGCGAGAGAACAGACATAGCCATTAGGGTGGAACGGAGGGCTCAGAAAGCTCCCACTGGGATATTTCTTCAGCTCTTGGGTGTGAGATCCAGAAAAAAGAGGCATAAGAGGAATGCACAACGGCTCTCCACCTCAGCCCCGAATCAGTCAGTAGGCAAATCTAAGAATCAGTCACTGTGTCTTAGAATCAAGAAATTAAAATCATATAAATAAACTCAGGCCCAAGGAACTAAAACAGAAAAGACCCAGGAACACTGAAAGATGAGAGGCAAACCAGGACCTTGGGACTGCCAAGAGGATGTCACAAGGTACCAGTCCTCAGGCCTGGTTCTCCACACTGCGCTCCCTCCTCACCACAACCCTGCCTGAGGCAACCCAAGGATGCTTGCCTTCTGAGCTGCTGTGTGTGTGTGTAAGAGAAAGAGAGAGAAAGTGATAGGCAAGGCAGGAAAGGAATGATCCAGCAACTGACCCAATGCAAATAGCCTGACAGAAGAAAAACTGCCATAATTATAGTGGCTTTAAAAAACATTTTGCAAAGTATGTAATGGGGCACCCCTCTTGCCTTTAAGCCACCCACATCTTCTCTTCTCTTCTCATCTCAACCTTACTCTCTGCTTTCCTTGCTGGGGAGGTCCTCTCTCTATCCTGGAATCCTACCAAAGGGGCCAGCTACCCATCATATATTTTAAGTGAGAATCTGGAGGAAAACATTACACCTGATTTTAGTCCCTAAGGTTAACTGTGACAGAAAGCAAAGCGCCTGCCAGTTACCAGCGGCCGTCTGCAGAGCCTGAGGTCAAGGAGGGAATGGCCCCCATCAAGAAAATAAGTTACGGCACTCCAGGATAGCGGCCCAACCTGCTCTCCTTGGGACGGTTTTGTTCCTTTACACAGGGCAGTGCAGTCGCCGCTTGCAACTTGAGACAGTCACAAGGCAAGCCCTGTTAAATAATCAAGTCTGGTTTTAAATGAGCAAGCCTCCCCCCACCTCCCCAGCATCTGGCTCCATCCAACACATCAAATCAAGGGGAAGATTTTCCCAAAGGCTGAGAGTTAAGCTACTTACTGACAGCTGGAAGCTTAATCACTGCTTTTCTTAGAGCATTAACTCCCACTAGCCAATGACTACACATTCTATTAGCCATGGAAATTAACATGTGTCCAAAATTCCCAAAGACATTGGCCTAATCCAAAAGGAAATCAGGCGGCGAGATTAAAGCAAATTGCCACAGAGCCCCACCCCTCCTTTCTGTGTTCTTTTAATTGGGATGTCAAAGAAACACGTGTTTGACAAGGATGCTTGGCTACCAGGAAACAACCACATTCCAAGAGCCCAGAGACATCCCGAGTGGCTGTCTGAGCTTCTCCACTCCTCTGACCTCCTGGGACCATCCAAGCCCCACGGGAATGCCCATCTATATCCAGTGCCCCTCAGTCAAGCTCCCCGGGGCACGTTGACCCCTTCCCTGCATATTCAAACTCACCAGCTCCATCACAGAATGCCGAACCTCTGAAAGGAAACTCAAAAGGAGTTTCCATGTTCCTCAGCGCCTTCAACTTACCACCACCTTTGTAGCAAACATGTACTTGTCCCGAAGCTGAAAGTCTTTCACTTCCTCCAGGATCATTTCCTGGTTCTCCCGGGACTGGAAGAAGTCCGTACTTCGGAAAACCGTGGAGTAGCCAGAGGGTTCGTGCCGTTCCACGTAGATGGTGTTTGGCTTGTCATAGGGATCGATACCCCTAGAGGAAAGAGAGCGGTTTCTATCATCACTCTGTTTAAGCAACTGGAGACACCGAGGTTCTGCCGTGCAGACAGCCTGCTGGAATTGAGGGACACATTCCCATGCTCTCTGCCACAAACAGAGCCCTTTGGTTGCTCCTCGGTTCAGTGGGGAGGGAAAGTGATCGCCATTTGTCAAGTGTTGATGTTGTTACTGCTCTCTTCAAAGTGCCCTGGGTGTCACTCAAGGCAAGCCTTGGCCGTGCCTGAGATGAGCAAAAAGAAGGAAAAGTAAAAGGTGGGGTGTTTTGGAATCAGTAAGCAAGGGACTGCCTGAGGCTGTCAGTGAGTTTCTGACCTCAAGTTGTAAACCTCAGAGAATGAAGGAGTGTGTTTTCCCAGGCCCGTACGCTCTCAGAACAGCTCTAGAAGAAACCACACGAGGAACCAGTGAGCCTGATCTTGCTAGCAGGCCCTGCCCTTTCTGTCTGTCCGTCCTGGGCCACTGTCGCTGACCCGTGCAATCCGGAGTCATCCTACCAGTGCAAAGTCATGTTCTGCGAGGCTCCTTTGCAAACTCATTCTCACATGGACTGATCTCCCTGATGTCCTTCAGAAATTCAGAGCTCATTTCTCCCCCCACCCCACTGCAGGGAGTGCTCCGTCAACAGAGCACCCCTCTGCAGGGAGGCCCCCGCCCCGCCCCGCGTGCATTCTGACCTGCATGTTGAAATCCTACTCTTCTGAGGTCAAGTTCAAGGCCCCTCTTCCAGGAAGCCCTCCCCCAAAGCTCTCCTCCCTCCTCCCAATACCCACGATGTACCTGTGCAGTGTTCAATTTCAAGCCTTATGTATTAATGTTATGTGAGTTTCAAACAAAGGTAGAAAACTGTTTTGGGTGGGTGGATTTTGGAATCACTCTCGTGACTTTATACAATGGTGCTTCTTATTCACAGTGGTGCTTCTTATTCACTGTGTTCTATTATTCACCATAATGTGTCTGAGCTTCCTCGAGAGAGTACAGATGCCTTTAAAGGCCATGTCTTATATTTCTTTTTGTCCTACAGGGCTCCCAGCTGAAATGAATCTTGCTGCACTGAATCCGTGGACCACAGTACAAAGGCTACTCCAAACTGAAAACTCTAAGGTTGACTTGATCAAACTCCCTCAAGAAGAATCTCAGAACAGGAGTCTCCCCCAAATAAGGCCCCCAACAACAGCTGCAGGGAGGACTACTCTGCCTCAGGTATCCTAATGCTCAACAAGACACCAGGCCAGGCAGACCATTCAGCACATGGGAAAAATCAGGAGGAGAGCCTCAGAGGGAGGATGCAGGGATGACCCAAGGAAAGGCAGGACTCACTTCTGGACCTGTCTTTGCAGAGTGACATATGCATGATGGCTCTCAAGGTAATGAAGGCTCGGATATAAAATTCCTTCAAAGATATACTGTCAAGAGAACGGGAAGGGGGGCGCCTGGGTGGCTCCCTCGTTAAGTGTCTGCCATGATCCCAGGGTCCTGGGACCGAGCCCCGCATCAGGGGGGGTCCCTGCTCAGCGGGGTTCCCTCTCTCACTGTCTCTCTGTCAAATAAATAAATAAAATCTTTTTAAAAAAATTTTAAAAAAAGAGCACAGGAAGGAAGGGAGGGAGGGAGGGAGGGAAAGAGGAAAGGGGGGAAGGAGGGAAGGAGGGAGGAAGGAAGGAAAGAAGGAAGGAAGGGGGAGAGAAGAAATAGAAAACCAAAAGGCATGACTTTGGCCCCACAATCTGGAGTCTAAGCAGAGCACTGGAGAAGCCAGCAGGCTTGGCCCCAGTGCAGGAGACAACTGCTCATCATCAGACGCTCTGCGTGCGTATGTGTGGGGGTGGTGGCATGTTCTCTTCTTTTCCACAATTAGAAGTACTGATTAAAGTACTTCCTCTACCCTAGAGGATATGCAAATTAAAACAAAGCTGCTGGATATTTTTAAAAAGGCAGAGAGGAAAGGACCTTCACTCAGAGAATTTTGAGACTGAGCTCACCTCTGCTATTCTTTTCCTAAACAAAAGCAGTATCTAGAGATAGAAAGAGCTGCGACTTCCCTCCCAATTCTCTTCCGTGATCCCGCTGTGGACCTCCCGTTTCTGAGAGCCACTCCGCCTCCAAGCTCGGCTACTTGGCCATCGCTAGCTTCCACTACGGTCTGGTCTCTTGGCCCTTGTTTGAAAATTCCAAGCCTTGCTCCATCTGTGAGCACAGTCAGCAGTCCTCACCGGGCCTCACCTACAACCCTTCCATGGTGCTCGGCCAGGCACCCCTGAGTCCCTCCCCCACTGCCCTTCCACTGTCCCACCTTGCCAATCTCCAGCTCTGGATTCCATAGACCACTGGTTTTCCAAACGCCTGCTGCTCCCAGGCTGCCCTGCATTATTGAATAAATGTATGCCGTTATTCTTAGAGAGGTTAGATTACACTCTCACTTATCATGGGAAATCCTAGGGGAAAATCCTCCAAATGGCCTGAAATGCCCTGACACCAGACACGTAGTTATCTAAAATAAGATAGGCCAGGCCTTTCCCCTAAGATATCAGCATATGTGCACAGAGGCAAAAGTACAACATACAGATTCCCCAATGTGATGTTCCTTTACTCAGTCATCCTGCTAGTGTGCCCTCTTAATATATGGTTATGTAAGCAGATGAAAGCCCAATCTGTCCCCTTAAGACACATATAAAGCAAAAGGAAGTTCTAATGGTACTCCTTGGGTAGAGGTTATACTTGGACAAGACTGTGGTCAGAATTTCACTAAGACAATACAACCTGGGTCCAAGGAAAAAAACAAAAGGATCAGAAACAGCCGTCTCTTTGAAAAGGAAGTCCAATGGAGCCTGAAGATACTCAGCTGTAGGACCCCTCTACATCTGGGCTCCCTCCCATCTTCACTGTCCTCATTCACCAAGGAAGCAATACCAACTCAAAGACATTCCTCTGCAAACAGAGAGCTAAAAGAAGCACAGACAGTATGTACCACTGCATTTAATGAGGACTAAAAACCACATGGAAACCTCAAAACACAAATGATAAACTGAGAATTATAAATGAACACACACATGTGGTATCTAGTGTCACAAAGGCCTAACCTCAAATATACAAAGAGCTCCTGGAAATCAATAAAAAGACTAACCATTCAACAGAAAAAGGGCCAAGGACATGAAAAGACATGTCATAAAAATAGAAATAAAAAAGACACGGGGCACCTGGGTGGCTCAGTCATTAAGCATCTGCCTTCGGCTCAGGTCATGATCCCAGGGTCCTGGGATCGAGCCCCGCATCGGGCTCCCTGCTCCGCGGGGAGCCTGCTTCTCCCTCTCCCACTCCCCCTGCTTGTGTTCCCTCTCTCGCTGTGTCTCTCTCTGTCAAATAAATAAATAAAATCTTTAAGAAAGAAAAAAAAAAGGAAATAAAAATGACGCTTAAGCTGTTAAAAGATGGTCAAACTCATTCATAATAAGAAAAATTCAAACTAAGACTATACTGAGATACCCTGTCTCACCTAACACATTGGCTGTGGAGAGAAGCACAGTTCTATGTTACTGAGATGAGAGCAAAATTTAACAGTCTCCATAGATTTGGCAATCTCTACCAAAGTTACAATTTCAATGCTTTATTCACTGGAGATATATCTGTGCTCAAAACTGACCAAAGCCCCTACCTTTGTAGAGCTTTCATTCTATCAAAGAGAGAAAGACAAATAATAAGCCTAATAATCCCATATTAGAATGTGGTAAGTGTTATGCAAAAAAATAACAGATCAGGGCACAGGAAATGACAGGGGAGTAGTTGCAATTTTAATAGGATCCTTAGGATAGGCCTCATTTAGAAAGTGTTATTTGAGCAGACTTGAATGAGATAAGGGAGTAAGCAATAAGTATATCTTGAAGAAGAACAGTTAGGCAGGGAAAAAAGCAAGTGCAAAGGCCCTGTGGCAGGAATATGCTTGGCATTAATCTGAGAGAAGTGATGGTGCATAAAGAGTTCAAAGTAGAGAGAGGAACAACATGATCTGACCTGTTTTTATGAAGATCAACCCGGCCATGTACTGAGAATTAACTGCAGAAGGACAGGAGTAGTGGTGGAAAGACCAGGTGGACAACTAATGAGTGACAGTGGTGGCTTGGAGTAAAGTCATAGCTGAGCAGTAGATCCTAGATATAAACCAAAGGTAGAGACAACAGGATTTCCTGATAGGTGGGGATTGTGAAGCATGAAACAAACATGAAATCAGTGATGACTCCCAAGTTCCTGGCCTGAGCAACTAGAAACTGAAATGGGGAAGATTCCAGGGGCAGCTGACTGGGGGCAGTGGAGGTCAAGGGTCAATGTAGGAGGAATCAAGTTTGCTAAGTGTGAAGGGTTTGAGTGACCTGCTGACCCAGCATGTCTGCTCCTGAGAATCTGTTCTGCCCATTTGCCCACACGTGTACAAGTGCATCTATTCAAGATTACATACTGCACCCTGTAACAGTGAAAGATCAGAAGGACGTACGACTAGCAACAGCTGTACTTCTGCAAGTCCAGCCCTGTTGATTTCTCTCTCCTTCTCAAAACCCTATAGGGGCTCCTCGCTGCTTTCAGAATTCAGTCCAGATTCCTTTACCAAGCACTGCATATTCGGATACCAATGTCTCTTCCCGAACTTCACCCAACATACTGTCCAGAAGTCAGACTTCGTGTTCTCCACCCAAGTACCACAGTGTTCTCTCTCTCTGCCTTTGGCCATTCTGTTTCTGTCTGGAATCCCAGCCCCGCACACCTCCAGGCCCCTCCTGCTACCTCCAGCCTCTTGCGCACATCCTGGCTCAAAAGCAACCTCCTCCATGGAGCTGGCTGGGATCTCCCCATCTGGAAAGACTAGTCCCCCCTCTGGCTTCTCCTGCTAGGTCTGTGACTTTTGTGTGTCTTCCATGATGTGTGTTCTGTACACAAAATGTCTTTTCTTGCCTCCTAAGCTGCAGTCTCCTTAATAACTATATCCATAAATTATTCAACTTCTTCTACCCTAAAGCATCGAACATGTTTCATATTCAGCAGACATCCAAAAAAAATACGTTATGAATGAACAAGTGAATGAAAGTGATACAGAGAAAAATCTCCACTTCTGTTGTCATGCTCGAAGAGTGAAGGTCTTTAGAAATTCTAATCATGCAAGTGCTTCAAGAGTCCCCTGGGTTCCCTGATGGACTGAAAAATGCAAAAGCTCTGTCACTTCTCTCACCAATAACTTTCCTCTCTGATCCCCCACCGCCCCACACAGTGAGCGTGTTGTACTCTCAGTTCTAATTCCCAGGTCTGGAATGTGCCTTTCCCGAACCACATGCTCCACATTTCAGGTGAGGGCAGGTCTGTCCTCCATGAAGGAGCTAGAACTGAAGAAAGGTGATTATGTAATTCAAACTTCTTAGATGGAGGACTTACCAAGAAAAGGACTTCACATGTTCCTGAATCAGGATCCAGGTCTGGCCAAAATCATCTGACTTCCACAGCTGCAAAGACCAAGGACAAGAAGAGATCAAGATGCAAGAGGCAGGAACACCTGGGTGGCTCAGTCGGTTAAGCGTCTGCCTTCAGCTCAGGTCATGATCCCAGGGTTCTGGTATCGAGTCCCGCATCGGGCGGCTCCCTGCTCACTGGGGAGCCTGTTTCTCCCTCTGCCTGCCACTCCCCCTGCTTGTGCTTTCTCTCTCCGACAAATAAATAAATAAAATCTTTAAAAAAAAAAAAAATAGAAGTAAGGGGCAGGCATAACCTGAACGGCAAGGCCATCAGGCCCCGCCATAAATAACGTGCGGTCTGGGAAGACGGGCCCGGAGATCAGCAAGGCCAGCTTGGTTACTCCAAAAGTGAACGAGGGTGGGGAGGCAAGGTGAGATCTGCACCTTCCCGTTCCTCTCCACAGTTACTAAGGCTTCAAGAATAACTACAAGGAAAAATGACTGGGTATTGTCTTCCATTTATGGATCATCAGAAATTACGGTTTACTCGACACTAGCCATCAGGGATAGTAAAAACAAAAGGATTACACTGTACTTTCTCACCTGGGAAACCATGTCCTTAAAAACCCATAATGGGCCACGGGGATTCAAGGTGAACAGAGGGGACCCTGGCTAAGCGCAGAGGTAAAGAGCACCAAGGGGAACCACTTGAATGCAAACAATACGGCCGTGAGTGATGAACTTGCTGGTCTTTGCCAAAGCCCCTGAACTTCCAAACACAGCACCTGAGCATTCCTCTGGCCCTAGTGACCACACAAGAAGAAGCAGAAGACTAAAAACAACGTTCATCCACATACACTGGTAAACTGACCCAGCCTGTACTTAGGTTACTCCCTAAGGCAAGGAAAGGTAAACAGATCATGTTTTGGTTAAACAACCTGCAAAGAAAAAGATATGTTCCAAGGTTCCTCTGAGCCAAGCCATTCAAAATTCCTCATGAATCCAATCCTACAAGGTCTACTGGTTTCATGGTATTATACCAGACCGATAGCCTCGATTTGGCAAGTTTCAACCTTGAGAGATAAATCCTACTTGGGCTGTCTCCCCATCTCACTCTCCTTCAAATCCAGATTTAAGGAGAAAAATACACATATTTATATTAAAGGCACACAAACACACACACATGTAGGAAAAAAATTTAAGTTAATGATAATTTCAAATAAATGGTACAAAAGCAGTATGTTGTTTGAGGCAGAGGATGGGAAAGGTAGAACAGAAATTCAAGATAGAGGTCCCAGCAGAGCTCAGACTCCAGGCTTTAGCTGGCTCTGTGTGAATAATTTCCAGAGTTTCGATGGACCCCCCCCTCAAACCCACAAAGGTGCATCGACATGGAGAAGGGCATGATGTCTGGCTACAAGGGCCTGCCGAGCGCTTGGCATTGCCCCCTGGCTGGGAGGCAGACGAAGAGTGCCAGGGAGATACGGTTTTCCTCAGCCGTGGGAATTCAACTAGTACAAAGTCTAAGCTTGGGAGAGGAGGAAGGAGGGGCTGGGGGAGGTCAGTCAGAGGACACACAATCCCCACGGGCAGGAACAGAAAACCGGAGAAGCCCCACCTGTGTTCCAGAAACTCCCTTACCTGCTTGTTGGGGTGAGACCTGTCAAAGCCCAGGAGAAGGTTGGAGGCCTTGCTGTGCAGGAGGAGATCAACTGCCCGGAACGGGATGGAAAAGCCTTGGATAGTGTTGCAGAAGTCAAACGTGATCCAGAGGTACTGGGCATAAGCATCTACAAAGATGTACTGCAAGAGAAACAAGGCAAGCTCAGAGCGGGACCTGGCCAGGGCTGCCCAATACCCACCCCCAACACCCCCCAGCAGTGTGTGCGGGGCCGGGGGCCTGCAGTGCCCCCACTCGGCTTCCTCCCCATCTCCTGGCCAGGAGGAGATGCTGGTGCCCACCAAGCAAGGCTCTGGGAAGGAAGGGGTGCAGGACAGGCTCTCCTTTCAGCAGGTAATTGAGCTGGTCAAGCCTATTTTTTCTTTGAATTGACCTGGCCATTCTCACCCTCTGGCAGGTCACTCAGGCACCATCAGAGGATGACTGGGACCCAGAAGGCCTGCTCTTCAGACTGGCTGCACACAGGTAAGCCTGCTTCCCTCCCTCCATCCTCTGAGCAGCTACGGGAAATCCCTACAATCACACCCATCTAGGAGGATGTTCTGGGCACTAGGCCAGGGGACAGGGCAGCCCCGAGGACCCAGCTGCCAGTGGGGCCGGCTGCCTCACTCTGGGGCCCGTCAGGAAGAGCTTGGCGAGCAAGGGCTTCACTTGACTTAGCCCTGCACAGGTAAGTGGCCCTGAACAAGTGGGACTGCAGAGTGACCGCCAGCCTAGAGAGTTCTCCAGGAGAAAGGACCGAGGCAATTCAACTTCACAAATGTGCACTGAATATTCCCCGTGGACCGGAAGCTGCAGGTGCCACAGTGAAAACCCAGAATCCTTGCAGTCTCGTGTGGGAGAAAGATAGACGTGATCATGGGTGACTGTAACTCAAGGGAAAATGAGATTCAGTGGGGAACCACGGACAGAGTCCTGTGAAAAGCACGCAGTCCAGAGGAGTTCCAGTCTGGGAGATCAGAAGTGACTCCAGGGAAGATCTGGCCCTCGAAGGGCAGGCAAGACTTTCAGAGGGAAAGAACATCCCAAGTCGAGGGCAGTTTGAGTTTGGGAAAAAAAGGGGAAAAAAAGTAGAGCACGGACTTGAGGACGGCCAGGAGGGCCTGTGGGAAATGTCTATGGAGCACAGATAGTAGCAGGCCTGGAATGCACATAAGAGATGGGAAGGGCAGCCTCCTGTTCCCGGAAGGGCAAGGGCGGCTCGGCGGCTCACCGTGAACCAGAGCAAGGGGGACCCAGCTCCAAGCACCAACGAGTCCCTGAAATCTCAGAAATCAACAATCCAAAGGCACCCGTCCAAGCACACTTCCCCTCATTGACTGCATCTGACCCAGATCAATCTTCTGCTCAGAATCCTTTTGGCACAAGCAGCTTAGGCATGTCCTAATACTCTGGGCTTGCCTGACGCTGCGTCCACGTGTTCTTGCTCCTTCACCTTTGGCTTTTCCTTCCCCAATTCCCAGGAGTGCACTCTACATGTTCTTTCTCTCATGTTTCTTCCACGGCATCTAACGTAGAACTCCAAACTCTGTAGGAGCCTCGTTAAATCTAACCATAAAGGCGAGTGAATGTTTTGAAAGCATAAACGACCACAAGCAAATGCAATGTTGTAAAAACAATTATGATCCTAAGAGGACCATCATCATTTTTGGCATAAAAGGCGTTCCCCAGAAATGATGGAGCCCATCTTCCTGCTCCGAAACCATCCTGGTTACTAGGGAACGGAGTGCTCTCAGTTTAGAAAGACTTCTCCAGACATCTATTCCATGGTTTCTAGAGGTTTCACATTTGAAGATATAAATATCATGTAGCCGGTTATAAAACATATTATCTGTCCTTCATGGTAATAGCTCAATGTGTCCAGACCAGGGGCGCCTGGCTGGCTCAGACGGTGGAACCTGCGACTCTTGATCTTGGGGTCGTGAGTTCGAGCCCCACGTTGGGCATAGAGTTTATTAAAAAGTGTCAAGAACACTTAGTGTATGCCAGGCACTGAGCAGACAAGTTGTGCATGCCTTAGCTCATGCTCATCCTCAGCTCATGTCATGCTTCTGGTACTCACAGCCAGGCAGTGCTTTCGATACAGTCTTATCCTCCTTTACTAACTAGGGCACTGGAGCGCAGAGACGTTAACCGGCCAAGGTGAGCCAGGAGGCAGCATCTACAGCCATTTCTGGCCAGTTCGGAGCCCACCCCTTCACCGTTCACCAAATCCTTTCTTCTCTTCCTCCAACAAAGAAGCAGAATTTCCAGAATTTCATGCCTAGGTCTCACCCTGTGCCCCCGGGCTCATCCACGCGCCGCCTCCTCAAGTCTGTAGTGGCAGCTCCCCTCCCTGGCCTTGGGTGACCCCATCTCATGCCAAGGCTCCGTGCCCCACACCTGACCACCCCGTCCTTGACCCTCCTCCGGCTCCTTCTTCCCCTTTGTCGCTCCCCACCCCTGCATAACCTCATCGCTCTTCCGTCCTCTGCTACGAACCTGCTCCATCCTCCACGCAGCTTCAACTACCACCGCTGAGATCAGGCACGTCAGGACTTTTAATCTATGGATCTACGGTCTGACCCTGACTTCTGACCTCCTCAGCATCTCCCCTCTGATGCGCCGAGATACTTCACTCCGTCGTCCAAAACAGCGTCCTCCGACGCCATCCGGCCGCGTCCCAAGCTCTCCACGTGCTACAGCTGCCCCAGGCCACAGTCCTCATAATGAGAGCTGGGGTTCCGCTCCATTGCCTTGCCTCGGTCCCATGCCCCAGCAGCCACCCACCCAGTTATGTCTCTTCATAATCTCTGCTCTCCTTTGTATCCCCAGTGCTACCCATGTGGCCCACTCCCTACTGGAGTCCATGAGCAAACTGGGGCCGGGCACTGGGCTTTTTAGGCCCCCTTGTGTCTTCCAGGCCTTGGCAGGGTGTGAAATACTCAGAGGGCAATTACAATGTCTGACTGAGGAACCGGGCAACGTCATGCCTATATTACCAGGACCCCTCTCATGACTTCCTGACCCCTCTCTAATCTTTCCCCTTTCCGACCCTCCTGCCTCTTGCCAGGACACGCATTTCCCTAGAAGACTCTATTTATAGCGAGTCCCCTACTCTAAGATCCTTCCATGGCTCCCCACAGTCCTCGAGGCAAAAAGCAAACTCCTCCATCTTCACCTGCCTGGTGTCTCAAAGTGCCCCAGCACCAACCCTCCATCCCTGAGAAGTGAGTCTCCCCCCAGCCTGTACAGAAACCACAGACTGGCACCCTGACTTCTCTGCCCAGGGCCTTCTCCCCCTCGCGGACTCCCACCAACTCTGCTCAGCTACTGGAACCAGACCCGTCCTTGCAGCTCCATTTCCAATCCCCAGTACCCCATGAAGCCTTTATTTCTCTGACCTGACCTCGCTTAATCCCCAGCCCCACCCCCCGTGGCTTCCCGTGATCACTGAGGCACGACTGTGATGTAACCATGCCACCCGAGCAAGGGACAGGAAGTGCAGCATGTCCCACTCTGCCGTGAGGTCCCCAGACTGCCTGCCTGTTCAGCCTCCTCGAGGCCAGCCCCACAGATTTGCCAGCACAGCCGACCTAGCAGGTGCTTCCTAGTCTGTGTGATTAGACTGTGCGATTTCAGAAGTGTCCTCAGACACCCCACCTCTCCCGCCCTGTTTGCAATCACTGAATGTTCCGCTTTGGGCTTAAAACAATGTTTCCTCTTAAAACACAAATACCTCTAGAAGCATAAAATAAGCTACAGAATGCACCTCCGTGTTAGCCTAAGTGATTCTCTCCAGGTCTCAGGTGGGGGGACCAGGAGCACGATGACAGGAGGAAGGGCGGAGGAGGCAACGAAGGAACGTACCTCCATAAGGTGAGAGTGAAGGGAAAGACAGAGGGGCCCACCTCTCGAGGCTGGGAAGCCTAGCTGCACACTCTGGAACCTTCTGGAAGGAGCCCCAGACGTACTGCATGGCTGCTCTCGGGTGCGCCGGGCGGGGCGGGGGGGGTGTTGCAGCACTGTCAGGTGGCTAGGGCTGCACACTGCTTCAGGGAGGCAGCTGAGAAGGAAGTGGGCTGCTGCTGGCAGGTGCAAAAATAGACCCAAATGCTCACAGGACCCCACAGCCAGTCCATCTCCATCGCAAAGCAAAACCACTGGAGCGGAGCTTGCTTGCCTAACCAGCCCTTCCCATCCCCTTCCACAGGCACACACCTGCTCAGGCTTCCATGTGGCCCTCACGGGACATCCTCACCTTTCCAAGACGTTGCCCAAGGTCATTTCAACCATTTCAAACCCTACTCCCTGACAGCGCCCCTCACGTCCACACACAGGGGATGTGCCTGGGCCCAGCACCCTGCTGGTGTTGACAGCAAGGCACCCAGCCTGCATGATTTTTCTCAGGAAGTGGTAGGTCCGGTGAGGCAATCTGCCTTCCAGGGGACAAAGACAAAAGTAACAGAAGTAACTGGCACAGTGAGAGTCACAGTTTCCTTCCTGAGAAGTTGGGGAGGGGTAACGACCTTCTTTGGGGAACCAGAAACTCAGTAGAGAATGCTGCATCTCTAACCCCACTCAGTCTGCTCCAGGCCCGTGCTCCACCTGTCAATAGGTTTTCAAAGAAGGTGGTTCCTCTTCCCTCTCCCCACCAACTCCCAAAGTACGTCCATCTCTCCCGTGAGAAGCCCAAGATGCCCCACCTCCCCCACAGGGAGCACCCAGGCTGCAGGCATGCCCTGCCCTTCCAGGACCCCAAACTCCTTGACGACCATGCCTGGCGTTCTCTTCTTGCTTGCCCCAGCACCCTGGCCCCGCCCTGCTCCTTCTCCAGACCTAATGCTCCAAAAGCCCCTCTCCCCCTGCACCAAACCTGCTCTGCAAGCCCAGAACATCATCTTTCCTGTCTTCTGACTACTCAGACGTGCGTGTGGGCCTAGCAGCTGCTCACCACAACCCACGACAAGCAGGAAGGAAGTCAGGACCTGCTGGCAGACATCTGTGCCCTTGTGATAGGAGGTGAGGAGGGGGCAGATGGAGCTGAAAAAGAAGATTCTGGAGGGACCACAGAGTGGCTCCAAGGCCACAAAGGCAGTAAGAGTTAGCTCTGGGACAATGTGTAAAGATAATGATAATAATAATCGACAGGTACCTCCGGACAAGGTGAGTAATCTGAGCGTTATCTGCTCCTTGGAAGGCAGGGGGCACACAGCTCTATCCAGGGGAGACGTGGCACAGCCAGCAAGCCGGACCCTGGGGGCAAGGAGCCTCACCTCTCAGAAGCCGAGAGCAAATCGCAAATCGGGCAGCAGGGCCCACCCAACCCTGGGGGCCCCAAGTCCCAGGCCTGCCCAACCAAGTGCAGTGGGAGGAGCGGGTGCAGGGGGCGGGCAATCTTGTCTCCAGAGCCAAGTCCCTCCAACACCTCTTCCTTGCTTTTCATCGTGGAGCGAGTTAGGTAAGAGGGGAGCTGTTCCTAACTGTTCCTCTGCTTTGAGATCATCAGGCAGGGCTAATATTAACCAGTATGTACCAGTAGTAGCTAGTCTAGTTAAAAAAAAAAAAAAAAAAAAATTTCTATACCCATTAGTACGTAGCTGCTTCCTTGAAACCCAAGAGAGGCCCCTCCTAAGCACCAGTGGCCTGGCCCCTTCCCCAGGGCCTGTCCACCATCCAGCAACTAAAAGGTTAATGCCTGGCCAGGCAGGGTGGCCTTCAGGACCCAGCTCCCTCCAGACTGGCTCTGTTCTGATTGGCCAGTGCCATTCCAGTGGCTAAATATTTTGAATAGAGGCAACCCGAGAAGCCAGTGTTGGGGGGCACCTGGCCAGAGGACCGTGCAGATCTTGTTCCTTTCTGGATGAGCAAAGAACAGCAGCTACCCTTACCTCGGAGCTTCCTGAACATTCTTAGGAGCAGTCATCCTGCCTCTGGAAACGAGCTAGGGCTCACCAGAGTGCGGGAGAGAGCCATCAAATACAACTCTCCAAGCTAAAGTAACCTAACCTTGCAGGCTGCCTGATTCCTGCCCTCTCGCCTCCGCCTCCCGCTCCGCCTCTCTGGGGGCCCAGGGCAATCTCAAATCAATGCTTCCTCCACATCCGACTGCCGGGGGTCTACTGCAGAAACTGAGCCCCAGGCCAGCCAGCCGGGAAAACAAATCCGGAAGCACAGCAGTATCTGCCGCCTTGCCTTGGTGTTCTCTAGGCCGGTACAGGCTGGGGGTGGGGGTGCGCGCATGCGTGTACACACACACACACACACACACACACACACACACACTGGTGATACACACACACACACACACACACACACACTGGTGATGCCCACAAAATCAAGCATCCGGCAAGCACTCTGGAAGATGTGCATCACACGGTGGTGAAAGTCCCAGTAAACCCAGGTCTCATTTTTGCCACCTGTGAGACAGGCAGTTCATCGATTGGGGGATTTTCTTTCTGCACGTTAGCCTGACGCTTTGTCCAGAAATCCTGCCTGGCCAGAACCTGGCCTGCCCGGTTATGCACGGTTCCACCCTGACACCTGTGTTCTGCTAAACTCCCTGGTTAGTGGAAGAACAGTCCCTGGCTACGGGTCACACTGCAGAGATGATGACAAGGAGCTCCTTCTCCCAGCCCCCCCTGTTAGCACGGCGGACGTCCCGGAATTCAGCCCCCTGAAGTCCCGACAGGCGGGATGGCGCCTCCTTACACGCTTATTGTCCACGGGGCTGTGGTAGAACTGGGCGATCACCGCTTCACTGCTGTTGCCCAAGCCGAAGCTCAATTTCTCGGAAATTCTCTTGAATGATTTTCCATAGTCGTAAGACACATACACCTGGATTAGGGAGGAGGAGAGGATGAAGAAGAGCTGGTGAAAAATGTGGCCGAGAGACCTCTCCCTCTGCCCGCACCTGTCAACATCCCGCCCTGGATCCCGAACGATGTTCCCGACAGGTCCCCGGCGTCAGGACACGACAGATGTGAAGAGATGATGCACCAAGGATAAGCAGGGCACCTCTCCATCCGCCCCCCAAGCATGTGGGGGGCAGGAAGCCCAGGAGCGCCACAGCCCCTTGCTGCCCGCAATACACAGGCTCCTTTCTGAGGCCAGGATGCTTCCTTGCAGGGGGGCCAGGGGGACCCACGGATGGAAACAATGATGACCTCCTCCCCATGGCTGGGTTGAGTGTCTAACCAATTACATCCAGAGGCAGACTGAATGTGGTTGTCTGACGGGGAGGGACTGGGGACTTGTTTTGCCATCTGCTGAAATGTCCCCAAAAGGTAATCTCATTCTTCAACCCTCTGCTGGGAAGGTCTGTTGCTCTGGCACTGCAGAGGATGAAAAAGGAAACCCTCCTAGGCCTCCACGGAGAAGTCCAACAGGTGAGAAAGAAAAGTGCTGAGTGATTCGATATGCACGGAGGTCAAATGTATAGATTCAAGACGCCCCGGCCCCAGCACTCATCACGCTCGCTGATGTTGATGCTACTGCCTGGCAGGGGTGGGGGCGGTGTGTGTGGGGGCGGTGGCAGTAGCCCAGGAGCCAGGAGCCGGGCCTCCTGCTTGCGGGGCTCCAGCCACCCAGTAACCACGTAGGTAAAATGTAAGAGGAACTGTCACTCACGGCATGCTTCCTAGGTGCCAGATACCGTACTGCCCTCCTCGTGTGAAAGAGCTCAGGGAGCTCTCCCCACAGCCCTGCATGGCAAATGCAGTTACTAAAATCACTTTCCAGATAAGGCGGCAGGGGCTTAGGGGATTAGTTTCTTGCCAGAGTAACAGAGAAGGTAAGTAGCAGCGTGGAAATGTGATCCAGGCTGCCTGCCTCCAAAGCCAGAAATCCCAAAGCCATCACACCTCCGGTAATGGATGGCGGGAGACAAGCCGCCAGGTATTTTGCACCTAGACTGACTACCTAGACAATGTGAAATCAACATAATCAGAGGATTAAAAACAAGCCTGATAGGTGAACAGAATATTAATAATAGTTAGGACTGGGGTAAGTTCTAAAGGAAAATGACAGGTGAATTGCAACAAGAACAGGAACGGCTGGACTCATCCCAGCACAGGTACACATCTGAAGGGTTTGTCAGGAGCCAGGGGCTGTGCTAAGTGCCAGATATGCAAAGACATGGCCTTTACACACATTGTAAACGTACAAATGTTTGTAAGCAACAACCCTTGTAAACAATGAACTACACGAGGCAGGTACAAAGGGAAGCAAGAACACACACGGGGCGTTAATATTTATTAGATGTCAATGTTAGAAGAGCACAGAGAGAGCCTCTGCCGATATCTGGGCCACAGTGGAAGAAGCCCCATTACGAACGCTCATGCTTACAACACACAGCGTGTCCCCAACTGCCATGCACACAGTGAGGGGCTGCCATCAAAGCAGCCTCAAAATGCAGCAGGTTGAGAAGCTCACAGAGGATTTGAGTGAGTAAAAAGACAAAGTGGTACCTTCTCACTTCCATTCTCCTGGCCCAGAATGGACACTGAGAGTCCCTGTTAGGCTCAGACACCAGATGTACTGAACTAATGGCTTCTCTAAAAGGGAACTCGGCCCCCTCCAGCTCCAACGTCCCCAAAATTGATAATCCACTATGAGTTACTTCCTCAGAAGCACAGAGGTGATAATAAGTCATATTAGGATAGTATTTTTCAGTATACGTTATCGCTCTTCATCTTAAAAAATTCTGTGGGGGGTGCCTGGGTGGCTCAGTCATTGAGCGTCTGCCTTCGGCTCGGGTCGTGATCCCAGGGTCCTGGGATCGAGCCCCGCGTCGGGCTCCCTGCTCCACGGGAAGCCTGCTTCTCCCTCTCCCACTCCCCCTGCTTGTGTTCCCTCTCTCGCTG
>NC_058413.1:93772747-93793474 GCF_002201575.2 Neomonachus schauinslandi
TGCTTCTCCCTCTCCCACTCCCCCTGCTTGTGTTCCCTCTCTCGCTGCGTCTCTCTCTGTCAACTACATAAATAAAATCTTAAAAAAAAAAAAAATTCTGTGGGTCAGCCTCACTCTGCCTCCCTCGGTGTACCTAGAATATCGCACATTGCTCAGTAAAGATTTCTGGAATTAAACATCACTATAAACCACAGAGTGAGGTAAATGAATATGTCCCACAAATGAATAAAAAGAGAGTGACATGAATGAATCAGTGAGTGAGTGAATGAGGAATTATTTCCATTTAATAGGATGACAAAAAACCAAGACTCATATAGCCTGGAAGTTGACAAAACATAATGGGTTCCCTCCAGTCCCTGGTCCATCTGTCTTTCCACTCTTGCAAGTTACCCTTCTAGGAGGCTGCTCTCTGCTACAGACATATGGTGCTCTGTTAAAGGGGGAGATCACACACTGAGTCTGCAGGCCGGGCAGTGGAAGGAGTAGGGAGAAAGAAGGGGTAAAACACCAACCTTAACAAAACACAGACCTTTTCTGAGATCCTCAGCCACACCTCTGTCACTTCACGCTCAGAGAGACAACAGCCCTCACTACCAAAAAGCTCTTCCTTGGGCGCCTGGGTGGCTCAGTTGGTTAAGCGACTGCCTTCGGCTCAGATCATGATCCTGGAGTCCCGGGATCGAGTCCCGCATCGGGCTCCCTGCTCGGCGGGGAGTCTGCTTCTCCCTCTGACCCTCCTCCCTCTCATGCTCTCTGTATCTCATTCTCTCTGTCTCAAATAAATAAATAAAATCTTTAAAAAAAAAAAAAAAAAAGCTCTTCCTTAACATGCACCTGTAAACAATCCCCATCTCTTTACGACTTATACTTAATAGAAGTCAAGAGTAAGTATGTAAGGGCCCATCCTACGCCTCAAGACACTTGTAAATGACTCATCAACCTGCCTCCTCTGCTCCAGGTCGAACCATCCCAACATGATATTTTTATCCTGTCCTCATAATTCTTATTTCTATTGGATTAACCTAGACCCTAAGCTCCACAGGGCAAAGACCAAGCTCAGGGCTGTGCACAGCTATCCACCCTCCTCCACAACGAGGAGCCCAGAAAAGGCCTCTGCCAGTGCTCAGATAATGCCGAGTGGGCTGATGGCCTCGTGGTCTCCACACTGCACCCCCATTGTATGCTCTGCTTCAGTTCCCAGGGAGCGTCAGGTTGCTGGCGCACTGCCCACTGTGCTCTCCAGGTGAATCTGGGCAAACATCCTATACTCGCTCATCTTTGTGCTCCCATAGAGTTTTTTTTTCCTCCAGGCACAGGTTCTGCACTGATCAGTCCTCTCTGACTTCTCTAAGACATGACTCCCTAAAAGAACAGAATAAAACGGGAGGAGTCCCTAAAACTGCCAAAGTTGCTGGTTACATCACTGTCTCACCTATAAAGATGGTCCTTCCATGTGAGTGGTTTTGGATTCTCTCCCTACTTTAAAACAGCGTAATAATAATAATGAGAAGGACGAGAAGCAAGGAGGGGAAAAGGCAGAATGGACAGCGGAGGCAGGGAGGAAGGAAAGAAGGGTTGAAATGTACAGAAAACATCTCCTTATCTAGCCCCGTTCTGAGTCCTTCACACCAGTGCTTCTCGAACGGTAATATGCCTACAAGTCACCCGGCACAATGTAGGTCACAATGCAGACTGTGATTCAGAAAGTCTGGAGTAGAACCTGAGATTCTGCCTTTCTAACCAGCTCCCAGAAAACACCCCTGGCTGCTGACCCACAGCCCATACTTTGGGGAGCAAGGTTTTACAAGCACTATCTCACTGATAGATGAGAAGACCAATAGAAGGTTAATGACTCGGCTCAGGGTCCAACTGCTAACGAACGGCAGAGCCAGGATTCAACTCCAGGCATTCTGATTTCAGAGCCAAAGCTCAGCGAGACACCAGCTCCACGGGCTCCCAAGTTCCACCCTGTTAGCAAGCTAGCCAGTGCTGGCCCTGCTCCCCGGTCCATCCTGGGGGGCACCAATCATAACGTCACGCCACTCTGGGTGCAAAGGCAGCAAGTCCTACCCTTCCTGAAACCTTCCCTGGTTGATTCTGATCTTCCGGTGGACACGATCTCTGCAGAGCTCCTTGGCCAATGTGGCTGCACCTGAGTACCTTTGCAAACTATGTCAGGAGAGGGCGGAAAGAGATAAGCGGGGAGGCTCAAGATAAACAATACCTATTGTCTCCTTTCATCAACCAGACTATCAGAGAAAAAGATGGCATTCCTTTTGGAATGCAGCCGCCAGTCCTCACGGAATCACACTTGCTACCAGTTCATCGGGACATTATTCATTTTTTTTTTTTCTGTTGAAAAGCAAACCTTCCGGGATTCCAGCTTCCAGATCCATCCCTTTTTAATATGCTGAATATGCATGACTTGGCCATTCTTCAACACACACACAGCTCCTCACTTACACTGGTCCCTTCCCTTCTGGACAGCTGACGGGGCCTTACGAACCGTGCTCCCGCTCTTCTCTCAAGAAAGTCGGGGTTGCTACGACGCCCGCACCACCAACTCCAGCCTCTGAGTCATAATTTATTTCTGCGTTAACATTTCACATCAGAACATCTCCGTTTCAGCTGCCAAGTCTTTAATGTAGCCTGTGTGCGGACGGGGGTAAATCTCTGCCACTCCCGTTTATTATCTCCGAGCATGGCATTTCCTTCCCATGTAATCTTATCGTGTATTTCATTACAGAATGGTGTATCGCGTCCCATGTTCAATGGCTTCTCGGTAAGACACACCCAGATAGTTAGAGTGAGAATGGGGTTTGGGCAGACAGGCCATATGTGGGGAGACCAACCATCCAGGGTGACCCCCGGCCTGACGAGGCTCCCAGGACGCAGGGCTTTGAGGGCAAAAACCCAGACGAGTGGGTCCCGTTGGCAACATGACACCTCACACAGCGGGCACGTGATCAGGTCTCGGGAGCCACCACTGCGTGACCTCAAGCAGGCCACTTCATGTCTCCAGGCTCCTGTTTGTCCAGCAAAGCTGTAATACAATGGTTAAGGTCTTTCACCTGTCTCGTAAAAAAATATTATCTAGACAAAGAATTTTTTAAATGTATAAAAAGGCTAAGGAGGATTTCTCAACACAGTAGGGCCCAGAGCGGTTTCCGGTGCTCAAAAGGGGTAGCCATGAAGGGGTGTGCAGGCCGTGACCGCACTGAGTATATACACAGGTGCCTCGGGACCTCATGGGACCAATAGCATCCACAGGCTGCCGTCTGTGCTCGCAAACCCTGGTCGCATTTATAAATAGGCCAAAGCCACTGCCCCCCAAAAAGTCCAGCCCTGCTCCAGAGCACGACATCCAAACTGGCTGTCAATGACCACGGTTTCCCACCCGCCCCTGCTCAGCAGCCATCCTGGACAAAAGCTCTACATTATAGCCCTTCTACCGCCCTCCCTGTCTGTGGCTGTCTCCACTGAACCCACTAGAAAGCAGCCACTGGTGCTCCCTCCAGGCACCTACCTAGGAGCACAACCAAGCCGGACAGCGGATACACAGAGAGGGATCTCACAGAGACCAGGTCTGTACTCAAGAATGCCGAGTTTCCTTCGGGCTGATGTGACAGTGCTAGGAAATTCACCAGGAGGTTCCCTCTGGCCAGAGCGCAGAGTGAACAAAGCTCCACCTGGTGTTTCTTTGTCCACAGGTTTCACCCTGCCACATCCGTCCCTGACCCCAGGCAGGGGCTGGCCCTCTTCCCACAAGGGGACGTCTGGAGCCGGGGCCACACACATGGGACCCAAGGACCAGCTCTAGCCCTTGTATAGGTTGTACTTGGCCCGCCCAGTATTTGTACAAACGGTACATGAGCTGCCAACTTGTAAGACTCTGCAGTTTTCACGTAAAAACCCAGACCTCTGAGCTTCTCTCGGAAATCAGATCTGGCAAGGCCGGGCCCTACATGGCAACCAGAACTAAGACTGATGACAACAGCCCCTCCCAAGCACCAAATCCCTTCTACTTCTCAGTGCCTCATGGACACAAAGACCAAGGATCAATCACCGCGTTCAAATTAACAGGTGAATGCTTCTTGAACCTGCATCTCTATCAAAGTGGGAAAATGACACATTGGCCCAGGAGGCCACACACTTCAAGAAAAATGGGAGAGACCGTTTTCCTCCCTGGAAGAAAGAGCATGGTGAACTGGGAGGCAGGCTTCTCCTGTCACTACCCACCTGGTCTCTCACAGGCCTTTGAGTCTGTGACCCTTGGTGTCTCGTCTTCAAAGTACCTAAACTCTTAAACGCTATATAGAAAGCCAACCGTGAAAACCGAGAATATGAGCACATCAGAGTCAAGAACCCACCCCACTGGAAGGGGTCCCATCGGGCTCTGGGGCGGACGGGCAGCTCTGCCCGGAATATGCTTCTGGCATTTTGCGGAGCAGACCCAACAATCCAGATCAAACCCGATCACTTGACAAAAGTAATCACACATCACACGGATCTCATTGCAAAATGGCCCGCACCACCCTCTGTTCGGCAAACGAGGGGTATTTATTATTGTTCAGATTCTCTTCCCTGTTGTAAAATGTATCCCATCCATTCATTCTCTAATTACCCACACTATTTTTTTACTGGCATGATAACCCCGCCAGATTCCAAGAGGGCATGTTGGTGGCCTCACAGAGGAGCGCCCAGACCAGCACCAATACTTACATCACTGCTCCTGGGCCTCGCCAGGGCCAGGCTGTCCCGGGCCAAGGCCACGATCACGTTGCTTTTCTCTCCGGCCCAGTGCACCACCATCTGATTGTGGGAATCATTCAGACTAACCTGAAAGAGATCAAACCGACACAGGAATTAGGACCCACGATGAGTGAGGGCCACAATATTCTAAAGCAAGACTCTCTCCTCCTTTGTCACTCGGAAACAGCTAAGATTCTGAGATCTGGAGCACGGGGCCAGGCTGGCCTATTTTACCCCCAGTGCAGATTCCACAAGACACAACTTCCCCAAGAAGAAATACAAATTCCCTGCTATTTTGGATATAAGTGGATTGCAAAAAAATCTTCTCAGGCTCTCTCTGACATAACCAGTGACTTTCTTATTCTTGTCTTTTGCGTAATCAATCTCCAGTTACTTTCATCCCTGACCCATACGTGGGTCATGCACTCCCCTAAGGCCTTGAAACCGAAACAGACACATCTTCCTCATTCAGAAAGAGTGCACAGGCCAGAAAGACCACAGGCTTTCAAACCTCCGTTCAATCTGGTGCCCTGTCTGGCTGACAGGTGACATGGCTCGTCCTGAGCGCCTCGCAAGGAGGAACAAGAGAAAAACATCACGGTACAAGTTTTATTTAATTAGTTTTGAAGGGTCCCAAGTAAGGAAATATTTTCCAGGACTCCCCAGAAATGACCTTTGAATTCTTGCTAACAGTAGTTCCTGGACTTCTGGGTTTTGTAAACCAGTAAGATGAAAATTAATGAAAAAGGCCAGCAGAGGATTGGTTGGCCAACTCCATTTTGCCAGGTAAGGACATGAACAAAAACAGCCACTGTGTCGAGCTGAACTTGCTGTTCTCTGAACCGGTTTCCTCTGCTCCCTGAAGACATAGCAGACTCGAGCCCAGGCTGCCTTGCCGTGGGGTGTGGCCTGACTTCTGGCCTCAGAACATGAGGGAAGGTGGTCAGGGCCACCAGCCCCAGCCCCTGCCAGCCCTCGGCCTCTTCCCCATCCGCAGGCCCCACTGAGGACTCCAGAGCCCCAGGTGAGGGTGGAACCACAAGGAGGAAGGAGCCCACGTCGCCGATGAGAAAGCCCTCCACGAGTCAGTAACACTCGCTTTGAGCTCCTTACAATTAGGGGATCCATTTACGCCACTGAGCTTCTGGGATCCGTCCATTATGCAGCTAGCCCTCCTAAGCAACATGACCACCATAATCACCGTCATTTTTTATTTTTATTTTTTTTAAAGATTTTATTTATTTATTTGACAGAGAGACAGAGAGCACAAGCAGGGGGAGTGGGAGAGGGAGAAGCAGGCTTCCCGCCGAGCAGGGAGCCCGATGCGGGACTCGATCCCGGGACCCCGGGATCATGACCTGAGCCGAAGGCAGACGCTTAATGACTGAGCCACCCAGGCGCCCAATCACCGTCATTTTTTAAAGAAAGGACAGTTAAACACCAAAAACTGAATAAGGATCTCAGAATAAGAACAGTTCTTTTAGACAGTCTTGCTTTACGAAAAACTAACTCCATTCCTTTTATTCTCCCTCTTTCAACCAGACACGGACAGACAGTCTGAGGGCCAGCATCTCAGAAGCCCTGAGCTCACATTTCACCTACTCTGCGTGAAGAGCAAACCGACGACCATAAGAAAACAAATTCCGAGAGCTGTTGTTAACAGTCAGAATCAGGACAAAGCCCCCCCCCCCCCCCCCCATCAGGAACATGCACTCTCCCTCCTGCTGAGCAGTGTCTGGGAGAAGCCTCTTCCACCAGCCTCTCCAACCTCGGCTGTCTGGGGCACATGTAGAAGGAAATCAAGCTTCTGGGCTCCAAGGAGCCTCCGCACAATCCCACCTGCATATCCCCCCCCCCCCCCCCCCCCTTTTGGGCTGATGGGCCCTCTGAGCTGCCTTTCCATGGAGGTTCTGCGGCAGAAAACCCTCCCCACACCTCCTTTCTCCTTTCTGTTCTGTCCCGCCACCGTCCTAACTTTCCCCACCCCCCTCCTCGAGCTGCTCTCAGATGTCACAAGGGAGAAGGCAGACACCTGTGCCCCAAACTTGGCAGACAAGATGACAAAGGAGCGAATCCTTAACTACCCTGCTCTGACTCTGGAGCGCCTGTGTTTCATTTGATCCAGGATCCAAATGCTTTTGGAAAATATCTGAAATGAGACTTCTGGAAAGAGAAAGACCTTTGGGTATTTTTTAGGAAAATACGTCATTCCAAAATGTCCCTTCTCGTTCCCAGAGAGACGTCCAGGTGGGCATCAAGAGAGAAGGACGAATGAAAAATAGAAGTAAGTAAATAATGTAAGCGAGAATGCTACAGAGGGAAAGCAGCGGAGACAATCTCCAGTAGCAGCTCATGAGGCCTTACTCCAGCCTTCCCGATCTCCCACCACTTGCCCTCCAGCTCATGCCGCTGGGAAGAATCTAGAAGCATCTACAAATCAGAAGCCCAATAGCACAAGCACCCTGGGAATTCAGGCTAAAAGTCTTTGCCCTCCAAAGACATTCTCGCCCTTAGAACCAGAGGGGAATAAATAGTGAACGTATGCGAACATCGATACGATAAAGGATTCGGCACCTGGAAAAATCACCCGAGTTCTCAGGGTCTGGCATGAAAGAGCCCACCAACATTTGACTCGGGCAACCGCAGAACGGTCCCCCTGGCAGGTGACAATCTGAACAGGTTACAGAGCCTCCAGTGACGAGAGTGGGAAAGAAGTCCCAATGCTAGACTTCCCAGTGCTGAAGTCTTTCTCCTCAGAGGACACGAGATTTATGAGGCCCTTCAACCAATCCTAACAGAGGGGAAGGGGTGAGAGCAGTGCAAAGGACAAGCATCAGAACGTCCAAGGGCTTTCTGACAAAGGAAGCCAAAGGCAAGCTTGGTGAAACACCTTTAAAAAAAATAAATAAAGGACTTGATAAATGAGACTCAGTTAATTGGAGATGTCAAAGCAGCAGGGAGGGGCCTGATGCCTCCCCTCAGAAGGCAGAGAAAAAATCACATGCCACCAAAATCTCCACACACAAAAACTGCATCATCAGCAACCCACAGCATCCGGAGGTACCCGAAGCTTCGGCCTGGCTCACCGGCAGTCATTAATGCCCCAAAGGTCACCCGGTCTGGGGCTCCCAAACCCAGCTGACAGAACCACCCCAGACCTACCGATTCAGATCCCTCTCTGACTGGGGCCCAGGAATTCCTGTTTTTAAAAGAGACGCTCCGGGTGTCCGTAATGCAGCTTATCTGGGGAGCAGTGAATCTAGTCCGTTCCCCTTCCTACTGGCACTACCTGGGATCCAACTGGTGGGAGCCAGAAGACCCACTGTTTGGGAGAGAGGCTGTCTTTGGGTATTTGGGGTAGTTGTTAAAACTCCATGATCTGATATACGCCATGATGTGGACAAACCTCAAAAACACCACGCTACTGAAAGAAGCCAGACACAAAAGGTCACAATATTGCCTGATTCCATGTACATGAAAGATCCAGAATCAGTAAGTCCATACAGATGGAAAGCAGACTGGTGGTTGCCAGGGCCTGGGGGGGAAGGGAACCTGGGGAGTTACCATTTCACAGGTAAGGGGTTCTAGTTTAGAGTGATAGAACTAGGCGGGGGGTGATCGTACAGCACCGTGAGTGGACTATACATGCCACCGCCATCGTTCACGTGAAAGCAGTTAATGTTATGTGAATTTCATCTCAATAATTTTTTTTAAAAGCCTGTATTTGTGACCTGTAAAGAACATCATATTTCTGAGGTGCTGATCTAATACCGAGGAGCTCGGACTCTTAAGAAATGCTTCTCTCATCTCATCTCGATCTTTTCTGCTACCAAAATAATACAGCCCGAATGAGTCATAGTGGAGGCAGGCTGAGGAGTGGGTCTCCGGCCAAAGCAATCCTTCAAAGCGCCGTCAGCGGCATCTGCAGAACCACGGCATCCCTGCAGGCCGCCAGGTCCCTGCTCGCGGGTCCCTGCTCGCTGGTCCCTGGTCCCCGGCTGGAGAAATGGCCACAAGCTCGGGGCCAGCATCCACTTCCAGCTCCCAACAATCGTCACCACCCCCACACTGAACACCCCTCGGTCCAAGCCACCCCCACGCTGTCTCTCAGCCCCCCAGCATGCCCTGGAGTTCCAAAGAGGTCAAACGATTTTCCTCATTATTCAGAGTGAGAATAAGAATCTGCTGCCACCCAAGCCCCAAGCTCTGGGTTGTTATAAATAGAAGGGAGGACAAATAAATTGCTTGTTGTATGGAGGTACTGATTGCTCATGCATTCACTTACTGATGAAGGCACTGAGGCCTACTGAGTGCCAGGCACTCTTTGAGGCTCGTAAATAATTTCTTCCCTTGTCAAGGGTACACAGAGCACTTCTGGGGGAAATCGGTGTCGCAAGTCTGACCGGTGATAAGATATTTACAATAAAACTGTCAAAATCTGTGTACTCAATTGAGGCTTACTCAGGAGGATGGGGTCCTTAATGGAACAGGCCCCACATCATCTCCATTCATTCCTTCTGCCATTACCTCTTGCAAATTAGTCAAACCCGAAGATCAGGATGTCCTAGACACCCACAGCCTGTGGTCCTCAACACTCCTACACAGCTTCTTTCCAGAACACAGGACGAGGAGGACAAACAAGGCAGTCTGGTTCACTCCTCTGCCTCGCTAGCAGGGAAATACGAGGAAGCATTTTTAAAATTCTGCAACGAAGTATAAAACAAATACCACGTCCTTCAATTTCGAGGACAGAGGCGGCTGCTGAATCCCCTGAACATCAGGGCAGGCCTCAGGAAACCAAAGACAGAGTCCCGAGGTCCAAGAATAACAAGGTTTTCTCAGACCATCCATTTGCATGACCTAAATGCTAGGTATGCAAACGGCCCCTCCATGTCCCCATTCAGTACGGTGTCCTCACTATATTTAGCAGGCTCATTACCCTCCCTGGGTGCTCCACCTCTGAAGGAGAGCTGGAATCTAGTTTAAGAACTCCCTGCAGACAGCCCCTGCTCAGGGAGTGTCTGCTCAAGCATTTGACTTGGGTTTGCTCAAAATGCTTCACCCACAGAACTCATTAACTACTCTGCTGAGAAATTCAGGCTGCCCATTTTACAGATGAGCAAATAAAGAGAGAATGACCATGGATGATAAAACTGAGCATTTCACCACCATCTCCCTTAACTGTAATCATGAGCTCTCTTTAGAAGACAAGTAGGTATGTAGGTAGGTAGATGTCTTTTGCTTTCTCTCTACCAAAAGGGTGAGAATCATATTTTCACTGACTTACAATACCAGTTCAGAGAGATTTACCTTTATTTCTGATCAATCCTTGGCAAGGAGAATCTAGCCACCACTGACCTCTATATGTCGCACCCCCTTCTGAGGAACCCCACTTTGTCATTTAGCAAATAGCAGCTTTGCTAATTCTGGGAGGTCTCCCTATTAAAAAGAACCTGTGAACAATCTCTGTCATGAAAATAATCACCCCTTAATTTACCAGTTGGTAAGTAAGAAAAGGAAGAAAACATCGGACCAAAAGGAACCTCAGATAACATCTAAACCAACTTCCACATTTTGCAGATGAGGTTAAGCCCACAGAAAGAGTCAGAGGTGCTGACCCCAGAGCAGGGCATATAGGCAGAGGCTACAGCAAGCCCCAAACTGGGCTCTGTTCATCGGCTGCTGAGCACCTGAGCCTGGGTTAGCTTCAAATGAGGATTCACCTATGAACCCAAGCCATTTCCAAGAGCTCTGCAGGATGGCTTCACAACACCCACTTTCTCTGTCCTTCCTCTTTGGGCCTGCAGTTTCACCATAAATAACCCCCAACCTCATTCATTCATAAATATTTACTGAGCACTTACTATGCAGCAGACACTACGCTGGGTGTCAGGAAATAGGATTTCTGGGGGCAGGGGTGTAACTTCGTGTGGGGGAAAGGGTGTGACTGCCCCAAATACTGGAGACATGACCTACAGCAGGTACCACAGGGTAAGGGGAGAGGAGTTGGGGGAAATGGGATGGAGGAGAAAGACCCAGACCCAGGCAAGAGCAGAGCAAAAGCCAGAAACAGGGGAGACATGGGGACTGTCAGATTTGAAAAGCTACAAGAAAATTAGTGTAGCCAGGAAAGCCAAGGGGAGGGTAAAATTACAGAATATCTCTAGGTTTTCAAGGGGGAAAAGAGAGTTCACAGCAAACAGGCTGTGGGTCCCTGGCTGAGAGCAAAGCTTTCACTGGAATATTTACAAGAGGCAAATGTACCACAGGACACTGGAGATGAGTCAGAGGCCTGGGTTTGAGTCTTGGTCTCTACGCTCATTAGCTGCAAAACCTTTGGTACATCGCTACACCTTTCTGGAGCCTCAAAATACCCATCTGTGAAAAGAGAAGGAGGATAATTCTTATCTTCCTGATTTTATGGGACTGTGAGAAGCATCCAATGAGAGGTTATCTGTGAATATATTTCATAAACTTCAAAATGCTGAAACATCACTTCCTTTTGTTGTTGGTCTATTATTTATACCAAAAGAAGTCATTCATTCCTCGCAAAATGGCTCCATACAAAAAATTAACGTCAGCATCACCAGGGCTGGAACCCAGAGGCCGACGGGGTTCCTGAGGCTCCGGCATACAGGTGGCTTCCTTACCACACTGAGGGAAGCTAATGGGGAGCATAGAACACATCCCACCCAACAGCACGGCTGATTCCCCAGTAATGCGAGATGCCCTCTAAGCTGCAGGAGGGCAAGGCGCCCGCTGGAAGGCCCCCCGCACCTCTCTGTTAGCTCAACCCCTCCCCCAGCTCAGAGCAGACAGGACTTTCACCCCGTCCGAGTCCATCTCTCCTTCATCTGTCTCCTCTGGAGATTCATGGCCTTGTTTCTGCAAGAGCCCTTCCATCACCACCAGCAGCCAGACGCCTTGCCCAATCCAGCGAGCCTCGTGCACAGTGAACTGCAGGATTTTTTTTAAACTTCTCAGTGAGAGAACTTCAGGGGACTAAATACGTGCAGAGGAGGTAAGGCCCCGGGGCCCGGTCTCCCGTTACACAAAGAATGGTTTCAAACACTTCAAGTGTCCCCAAACACTCGCACAGTTTCCCAGGCCACTCACCCACCTCCTCTCTGTCCCCACGCCCTGCCATCAGCCGGGTCTTCTGTGGGGATCCTTGGGCAGGCCAGCACTGGCCTTTCTTCCCAGGTCCCAGGCCAACCCACATGGAACCACTGTCTAAGCATGCATCCCCTGGGCTAACGAGAAACAGGGTCCTCTGCCATCTGGACCCCGACCCCACCCACGGCCCATCTCATAGGCACCCACTTGAGTGTCCACAGGGACAGCCTCCAAAGTAGTCTGACCCAAGGCTGCTTTGAACCCCAGCCCTCCAAGCTCAGTGAGATCATCCCAGCTTTTCCCAATTTCTTCTGGACACAGAGGTTTCCTAGGAGTTCAAAACAGAGTAAAATGGATTTCACCCCAGTACCAACTGGCGTCTTAAATTCCTAATTCAAGACCCACTCAACGGCTCAAACCCACATCTATTTAACGTAAGAATCACCCTAACCCCTTCCCCACTTCGATCCATAGTTATTCAGGGGAAAAAAATTTTCTGCTGAACAGGTTAGGCTCTTTTCTAAGTAACAGAAGTAATATTACTCACTTTCTTCATTTAAAAAACCAAAAAAGGGGGATGGGGAGAATAATACACAGCACGTTGGCCCCCACGCGGCCCAAAACGCCTATGATATAAGTACATCTTTTTATTGCCCTTGTCTGCCACTCGGATTTGGGACATAATCACATCAGCCTGCCTTTCTGAGAATTCGTAGCTGGGTTTTTAATCTAATTCAGGGGACTGGAGATAAATCATCGTGAAGGGTCCCGATTTTCCGAGCCAAGAGCTTGCAGCGGCATGCTAAGTTATGGGGCCGGCCGGCGGGGGAGGGGGGACCATGCAGTGATGAAGACCACACGCCCTGTGCTGTTTGTCTTCATGCCAGCCTGCAGGGTCGCAGGGATGAAAGACAGACCCAGCTCCGCTGTGGTAAGTCAATAAGCGCACAGGAAGCAGAGGGCAGGGGCGGGAAGGAGATGGCTACATCTTTCACTGCTCAACAGCCATGCGGGGTCTGCGCACCACGCCAGCAAAGCCTGGGCCAAGGGAGCTGTGTGTGCCAGGCCACCTCAAAAGTGAAGGCACAGGGGCGCCCATGGGTGGCTCAGTCGGTGAAGCGTCTACTTCGGCTCAGGTCATGATGCCAGGGTCCTGGGATCGAGCCCGGCATCGGGCTCCCTGCCACTCCCCCTGCTTGGGCTCTCTTGCACACTCTCTCTCTGTCAAATAAATAAATAAAATCTTAAAAAAAAAAAAAAAAAAGTGAAGGCACAGAGGTCAGCTTTCATCACCCAAGGATGGAAGGAGGCAACCGTGCAGAGGTCCCCCCCCGCCCCAACCAGATGAACACTGAACCCACTGCATCCTCCACGGCCACTGATGTGTTCCGACCTACCTAGGAGAGGCCACTGTTTTCCAGACACCCAACCTGGCAGTCCACAGCCACCAACACCTGGCTTCAGACTACAGCCCTCAAGTCTTGTTTTCCCCCCCGCTGTTTGTGGTGAGAACAAATGCAGGCCTTTGCTGGAAATACAGCGTCACTCCTGGGTGAAGCAGAGGTTGCCCAGCACTGGAAAAAGCAGGCCTCCCACCACCCGTTAAAGCTGTGCCTTCCGGGCGCCTGGGTGGCTCAGTTGGTTAAGCAACTGCCTTCGGCTCAGGTCATGATCCTGGAGTCCCGGGATCGAGTCCCGCATCGGGCTCCCTGCTCGGCAGGGAGTCTGCTTCTCCCTCTGACCCTCCCCCCTCTCATGTGCTCTCTCTCATTCTCTCTCTCTCAAATAAATAAATAAAATCTTTAAAAAAAAAAAAACAAAAAAAGCTATGCCTTCCAACATGGTATCCAAGGGCCACACGGGGCCATTTCAACTTCAATTTAAATTCATTAAAATTAAGTGAAAGAAAATAAATGGAATTCTTCGGTCACACCAGCCACATTTCAAGTCTTCCACTGCCATGTTTGCTAGTCGGCACGCGGGGCCACGCAGATACAGAGCATCTCCCGCACCGAAGAAAGAGTTGTCAAAGAGCTGTGTTAGCAGATCCGCCGTGAGCCCAGGAAGACCAGGTCTTCCCGCCCTTGGCTGCAGCAGTGACATGATCATGGAGGTTGACATTCTTATTAACAGTGACCCAGTGGGTAACAGAATTTTGTGCTTATTTTTAACTCCCCACCGCGGTCCTGTTACGAAACCCTATTTTTATGGGACCCACCACAAAATGCACAGAGCATTCCTCATGTGATAATAAAAAACTGGGGGTCGGGGTGCTTGGGTGGCTCAGTTGGTTAAGCGACTGCCTTCGGCTCAGGTCATGATCCTGGAGTCCTGGGATCAAGTCCCGCATCGGGCTTCCTGCTCGGCAGGGAGTCTGCTTCTCCCTCTGACCCTCCCCACTCTCATGTGCTCTCTCTCATTCTCTCTCTCTCTCAAATAAATAAATAAAATCTTAAAAAAAAAAAAAACTGGGGGTCTCACAATGAGGTAGGAAACAACCCAAATCTTGATGCTAATCAGCCACCGACCCTGCCTGCTCTGATTTATAGCATTATCGGCCACTTCAGTGCTAGAAGGCTGCCCATGTCACTTCTTTGAAGGCCCTCGGTCCACAGGTCGATAAACCAATAAATTAGGTCGAAATTAACTGGGGCTCATTTTAAACCGAGGGAAATTGATTCTTGCATCTACGTGGCTGGACTGAATATGCCCTGTGCCAATGGATTTGGGTGTACCTAGAGAATACGCAGGAAGGTTCTGTGCTCAACAAAGAAAATGCCTTACCCCTAGCAGCCCAGACCACTTCTGCAGAAACACTAACCCTCAAATATTCAAACCAAAATGTAGCCAGCTCTCTTTTCCTTTGCATCACAACTAAATCTTAAAAAATGGAAGAAAAGTTAGTGTAATACCTCAGCTTGAATCTGTTTCTGTGCAGTGAACTCTCAATTATCCATATCTGAATTACTGTCGAAAATTCTAAACACCAAACTGGCTTTCCCTGAACACATTTATGCCAGCCATTTCACAGATCAGCTACTCGAAGAATGCAAGCTCATTTTAATATTCACCTAAGCAAAATTTAATCAGGAAGGTAAACTGGAGCTTTAATAAAAAGTCTAAATAGGGGCACCTGGGTGGCTCAGTCGTTAAGCATCTGCCTTCGGCTCAGGTCGTAATCCCAGGGTCCTGGGATCGGAGCCCTGCATCGGGCTCCCTGCTCCGCAGGAAGCCTACTTCACCCTCTCCCACTTCCCCTGCTTGTGTTCCCTCTCTTGCTGTGTCTCTCTCTGTCAAATAAATAAAATCTTTAAAAAAAAAAAAAGACTAAATAAATATGCAGCAAAGGCAAATAGGTTACTTTTTGGATTAACCTCCCCTCCAGATGATTAGAATGTTCCTGTCTGTCTGCTACAGTGGACAGGACATGGCTGTCTCCATGTATCTCTGGCTCTGGGATTAGACAATGACAACACAAAGATGGCTGTCATCTCTAAGGAGGAACAGACCAAAAATACGACAATGAAATGACCCAACGGCATCCGCCTTTGGCTTTGGGATATTAGTTGCGGTTAGGATCTGCCTCCTGGATCCCAGGTCTCAAAGCAATCGACTAAACATACCATTAACTTTATTTTACAGAATATAAAGAAAACATTCTCAAAAGGAACACAAGGTCTGGAAGACCACCAAGATCCTTGGTCTCTAGGTTCTGACATTCTCACAGACCTGAGCTCTTCATCTCTAGGGAACTGCTCTCCAGCAGCCTGCCTGGGAACGAGGGCTACAAGGCGGCTTTCCTGGCCTGCAGGAATCCTCAGAATGCGATGAGCATGAGTTTTCTTTTCCCTGGCCTGGACGAAAAGTAACAACCTATCCCACACTATGACACCCCACATAACTCCCTACCTTTTGACAGTCAAATGCCATACATACATTGTGGAGCCAGAGTTAACCTCATTATTCATGCCCTCAGGGCCCATGGATCACAGAAAGCCACTGATATTACAAATTCCAAATTTTCTGTACCTCTGTGCCATACACGCATAGAATGTTTCTGGACAGACATACAGAGAAACGGAGGACAGTGGTTGCCAACTGAGAAGAGGCAGCACGTAAACACGGGACGCGAGAGGGAGGGAAATTTGCTTCTCACCATACTCTTGTACAAATTTTAACTCATAGACATGTATTACCCCCTGAAGGCTAAATAAACACGTTGGACGCCTTTTCGTTTCATCTGTTTACATTGCCCATCTCCTCACCCCTCCTCCGTCCCCTTTCCTCCCATTCCCTTCCACCTCTCACAGCCTCTGCCCACCATGCGCCAAGATGTACAAGCTCTTGATGAACTAAATGGTAGCCAGAGACTGAGCAAAGAGCCCCATGCAGTAAGAAGAGACGCCAAGTGGAACCAGGAAGTTTTTCAAGGTCACGTCCTTTACCGAGCCAACCCAACACACCTGGCAACTCTTCACCTACACGGAAGCCAATGTGAAACAGCAAATGCTTTGCCTTCTCATCTTCTGGAAGTAAACAGGTCAAGCATCCTAACTTCAGAATCAACCAGCCAATTCTTTCCCAAGCAAGTGTATCTGCAAGAATCTACTCTAAAGAGATCTAAAGCTGCACAGTATTCCACCCCCAAAGGAGGCTCTTTGTCCCAGGGCCTTGTGCTGTAACAGACACTTTACTTTCAGTCTCAATTCAGGACACTGAATACTCCCTGGCCTCTAAAAAGCAGGAATTATGAAGAGAGAGCGCTCATTGGAAGGAAAATAAACCTGTAAATCCTGTTAGGCTTTGCGCTTCATTCCAAAGGATTTTTCCCCAAAACAATACCATTAGCAATACCATGATGGCCCTAAAAGGGAGGATTCTGTACAACGGAATCCCAGTTCTTTATTCAAAATAACCCCCAGGACAGCACAGCAAAATCAGGACTCCACGATCCTCACCACCACAAGAGCCAACTCATTTTCACTCTCTGTCTGTGGGCTCGCCGTGATCCTCCTTATAAATCCCTTTTCTGTAATTTGGATGTGCTTCCTACCCTCCAGGCTTCTCTTCTTCCAAGTGGGCAGTCGGTCCACAAATATTCATTAAGGGCCTCCCAAGTGCCAGTCACAGAGAAGAGAAAGGCTTGATCCATGCCCTCAAGGAGCAAACAGGGAGAAGAGACAAACAAGCAATTATAACACAAGGCTGTTAGTGCTGTAACCAAGCTCAAAAGAACTCTTCCCACTGGAGCCTGGGAATCCTAGGAGATGTTCCTTGGATGCTGAAGAAGAGAATAGAGGTTCTGCAAGCAAAGACCGGAGTGGGGAAGACCATCTCAGGCAGAGGAAAAGCAAGCATGATGATACAGAGGCATGGAGTGAACACAAAGTCAGGAAGAAACTCAGTGTGGCACAAATTATGGAATCCCCCTTCTTGGACTTGGCCCCTTTTAGAAGGGGCTCAACTTCTAAACTCTGAACTTGGGCAGAAAAGTCTTAATATCTGATAGCAACTTGTTTTCGCCACTATTACCAGACTTTACTATTACAAACATGTCTGTATGGAATCATGGCAGAAACCAGTCTCCCACGTTAGAGAACGTGAGGACGACTATGATCACAAGAACCGTGCCTAGTTTACTCCATAGGTTAGTGGAACCAAAGAAAAAGAACCGACCGACATGCCAACACAGGGCTCCTTAGCTGCAGTTGGTACCTCCCTGCAAAGCCCTCCTGGCTCCTCCTGGAAGCTGGTGGCCTTTAACAGCACCCCTCCAGCCTCTCTGGTCAGGCAGCCTCTGCTTCCAGCCCTAATCTGCGTTGCCAGGCAGCCTCTTAACCTCACTCAGAGGTCAGAGGGCAAGAAGCTGCAGAGTGTCTGAGCCCACTGACCTTAGCCCTCCATCTCTGGTGCCTTCCCGTATCACAAACCTCTAACACCCCACTGTAGAGCTACAGCTGCTTTATTGTGTCCACGTGTATTTGCTCCTGTCCAGCACATGTCTGTATCTCCATGTTTTACCTACTCCTTACATTGTAAACTTTCCGAAAGCAGGGATGAAAAATTCCCCACCCTCCCTCCTTGGCACGCCCATCTCTATTCAGAACCACACTCCCTTCAAGCGATACTGTGGGAGAACACTGCAATTCCTTAAGTTTTAAAAGTTAAAGGGGAGGGGGATGGAATGGAACTTGGCTTAGAGCTAGACGCAGAATGGCCCATATAATTTATAGCCTGCACCCTGACACTTGAGAGTGAAGACAGCGCTCTCATAAGCAGCAGGGACAACTTATAAACTAGGTCTGGCCCAGGGAAAACAGAGGCAAATGGTCACCCTTGTTAGAAAGGTCATTCCAAATAGAAGAGTTATTCCAGAGCTCCAAGAGGGGCACACCGAACTCCTTCAGTCCCTGACTCTTGTGCCTGAAGCCTAAAGGGGCTCGTGGCAGAAAGCCCAGGACCAGGAAGTTCTTTCTTCTGTCTAACTCAGATCCTTAAAGATTCAAGTTGATCCCCCTTGTATTAACCTCAGGGCCTCAGAGAAAACGCTGCCCTGGGCCTTCAGCCTTGGTAGGAATTCCTCATTACGAGTTCGACTGCTAGCTCTCCATCCTTCAACTGAACCAAATTCAATCTGGCTGGCTCAGAAATAGAAAAGCCAAGGGTTTGGGAGTCGTTCCCAACGAGAACACAGTTCATCTTTAATTTGACCCACGTCCCCAGAAGCCCTCACAAGCCAAACCCAAGGAAGAAATGGTACCTGTATGCACACTGTTGAGACTAGGATGCTCTGCCCTTATCCAAAACTACCCCTGCAGGGGACCTGAGCTCCAGGAAGAATGGACTCCCACCCCTCCCCGCTCCCAGCCCCCAGAGAGCTGACTCAAGCCCACGGCAGAGCTGGGTGGCCGGGAAGACTCCACGAACAAGGCAGTCCCTCTTTTTCCCTCCCCTACTCAACATCAGGATGCTGCTATCCTGGTTGAGAGCAAGGACCTTGCTGTCTTCTTTTCCACATACAAAAAGAAGTCTCTGATGGGGGTGGGGAGGGCAAGAAGGTAGGGACCCACACACAAACAGAGCAGGCAGGCTCCAGCAGCCTTTGCCCACAGCAGTTACCTGCCCCTCAGCACACGCTCTTTCCCAGGGCCTGGTAGTAGATGGAAGTCAAGTGCTCCCACCCACTTGCCACCATCCCCTACCCACTAATTTATAGCCATTTATTTTTTTATTTTAGAAAAGAATTATTTAGGGAGCATTGTATAAAGAGAGGGCAACTATTTGATCGCCCAAAGGTCACTGAGCCAACAAAAACTAAACAGGCAACCCTGCCCCACGTGACCTTGGGCTAGTCACTTCGCCTCTCCCGGCTTGCGTTTTTTTCATCAACAAAATGGTACAATCAGTGAGATGGTTTATAAGGTTCTTCCTGGCTCCAAGAGTTGAATATTTAAATCTGTGTATTTCCTGAAGAAAGGGCTAAAGAAAATCAGTGTAGAGAGGCAGAATTCAGACTAACCTTTTAACTTCTGCTTTAACTGGTAAAATTTTGACTCTAGAAACTGTGCAAATTACCATCTCCTCTGGTCCCACTTTTTCTTTCCCACTGACCTTCTAGTTTTGCTGATGTCAATCTTAACCACAGGGCTCGGAGTCTCATGAGGCAATAACCGGGTCAAATCAATTTTGCCAATGCTGATACTAACCCACAAACTGGGTCTGTTATTACTAGCAGTAAGTCTGGCCATAAAAGTGAAATTCATGTTACTTATGATCTAATAAGCCCATTGCCTGGACAGAAATAAATCACTTACTGAATAACAATGCCCACCAAATTCTTGCAGCCTTTCAAATCCCTAAGTGCCATGAGTTAATATTCTTGTCCAAAAATAAAGTCAGTATCTCAAAGGGGAAGGTGGAATGGACAGACCCCCCCCAACAAACAACAAAATCCAGCCCTTACACACACGCGCGCGCGCGCGCGCCTCTTGCTCTGACCAGACCAAGATAGTCCCGCTTTCAGGTTTGCCCACCTTAACTGTGGTTAAAAATGGTTAAGTATGAAGTCCCCCTCCCTTTACTGCTTTGGGTAAGTATACTGCAGGCTACTCGCCTCCACTGCCAACTGACGGTACACTAAAGAAACCCCGTTTTTCATCCGCATGTAAAATGAAGCTGCACCCCTCCTCTACCTGCTGGAAACTACGCGGGTGTGCACACACCCTGGGCAAATGGGCACTGCACCCCGCGAGTTACCTGGAAGGCGTTTGCTAAAATCGACAGAAAGGAGGAAAGATCAATGCAATTCAAGTGCGGACGGTCCCACTCATGTGGGGGGGAGGGGGGACAAACGCAAGCCGGGAAGTCCCCAGCGGTGCCTGCACCTGGGAGGCGACCGCATAGTATGGATGCGGGGCTGAGGAAGTGCGGGGAGAGGAAAGAGCTGGGGGAAGGCGGGTGGCCGGCCGCTCACCTGTCCGTACACCTTGATGGGCTCCGGCTGCAGGGCAGCGCTCCGTCTCCTCCGGAGCGGCTTCTCGTCCGCCCCCCGGGGCCCCCAGCGCGCCCACAGCCGCAGCTCGCGCGGCTCGCCCTGCACCACGCGGAAGCCCCGGTCCTGGGGCAGGGGCGCGCGGCCGCCGTGCAGCGTCTGCGTCCACACCTCGCACAGAGCCCCGGGCGGCAGCAGCGCGACCAGGGTGAATAGGAAGGGGAGTCGCGACTCCCTCCTGCTGCTCCGTGTCGCCATGTTCGGGCGAACGCTGCCGCAGGTGGCGCCGCCGCCAGGAGAGAATGTGCAGCGCGAGGCCGGGACGGCGGCTGGGCCGGGGCCGCGCGCGCCGCTCACGGGGCTCCAGG
>NC_058413.1:93793874-93812126 GCF_002201575.2 Neomonachus schauinslandi
CGACGCCGCCCGCGCCGCTCGGGGCCGCCCCGCTGCGCCCGCCGCCGCCGCCGCCGGGTCCCGCTCGGCTAGGCGCGGCGCCGTCACGTGTGCGGCTCTCCAGCCGCGTCCCCTTCGCGCACTTTCTGCGCTCGGCGGCCTCAGCGCGACTCGGGCCCCTCCCCCGAGCGGGGATGGGGAAGTCAAGGCAGGGAGCGCCCGCTGGGGTGCGTCCCCATGCGCGCCGGCGGGCGCACCGCGTCGTCCGCTCTGCGGCAATCGAGAGTTGTGTTGGGGCTCGCTCGTCTTCCCCGGAGTTAGTTGCCTCCTCTCCCGGGTCGCATCGAGGTCGTCCTAAACCGTGGCGGGTCTCCTTTCCTGCCTGCAACAGCCCCGGGTCCCGTGCGGCCGCACGCCCACCTCCTCCGGCCCCCGCCGCATCCCCACCTCCAAGGGAGAGCCCCCGGAGCCGAAGAAAATTCGCTCTGAGCACGCAGAACACAGCAGCGGGCAAATCAGAGTGCAGATGAACCCGCCCCCATTGTGAAACTCACACGGTTTCTACTACTGTGGGCATCAAAACGTTCCTGACGCGGCCGCAGCCAGAAACTATCCTCGATCAAGCTAAACTGCCCAGGGCCCCAGCACAGTCACTCTGCCCCCTGCACAGAGGCAGTAACAGCAAGGGTACATCTGGCAAGTGACTTGCCATCCCTGGACAAGTGCACGGTTATACAACGGTTCCTTGCACAAGTGGATACCTGTGCATAACCCAGGGCCCCTGCACAGTGGCTTGCTTGTGACCCTGCAGGGTGACCCAGCACTAAACCACCCTACCCTCTCCTGCAAAATGGACATATACACGAGTCCGTTCAGCCTGCGGTCAACACCTGCTGCAAATCTTCTACAAGCCTGTAAAGCTTGCCACTCGGGGCAGGAGGGACAGACACTCAAAGAGTGAGGGGGACCCACGTTAACCCTAAATTCAGCTTGAGGACCCAGACCCTCTCTGAACCACCAGATACTATTCCTACAGTGGGAACTGCTGAGGCACACCCAAGGTAAATATGTTTTTGCAGGTTTGTAGGAGCCGCCAAGCCTATCCAGGTGGCCTATCCTCTATTCCATTTTATATTTCACTGTGCTCTGGACTCAGATCCTGGTTTTTGATAAGACTAAAGACAGAAAAAGGAGCAGGGCTAAAGGTGAGACTGCTTCTGTGGTTGTACAAGTCCTTGGTTTCAAGGGAGGAGGGGGTGATCAGTTCAGTTCCCCCAAAATGCTCCTCGTTCTCAACAAACCACAGTTGCTTGATTTCGCCCCATCTGGAGCCCTCTCTGGTTAGCTTGGCAGAGCCCCTTCCCCTGCCCAGCACCACTTGCCAAAGGAGGGACAGCCTTTCCTCACCTCCTTGAACCCTGTGTTCTGCCACCCCACCCCCACCCCACGCCAGACTTGTTGGGGACCTGGCCTCACGTTCTGCAGTCCCCTACCTCTTCCCAGCTCCAGTTTTCTCCCCAAGTCAGGCTCCCCACCCCCCACTTTCTGTCCACCTCAACATAATCATAGAACCACCCAGCTCTCCCCACCAAGCAAATCACTTATCCACTGGGAAAGCCACGGAACCACTACCAGCTGCCACTCTCAATCTAGACCAGCATTGTCTTGTCAGGACCGCCTTACCGGGAGTGGACCACCCTGCCGCCTCCCGAGACCAAGAGCAAAGACGCTGCTATCCCCATTTAACCCCTAAGGGAAAATGAGAGGACCATGGCTAGACTCACAACACCCTGCTGATGATTCAATTATTGTTTCTGCCAGCGTATATTTCGTGAGAACCATCTCTGCAAGAGCAAGTGTCAGAGTCCCAGCAGAAAACAAAGGCACTTGTCCCCTAAGCGTGGATTTGAAGATAAAGAGATGCTTCCCCCCACCCCCCAACCCCAGGCACAAACTGCTGGTTTGAGGTTCAGGTGGCAATTTGCAGGGCCAGCTACTTGCTGATTTTTATTTTGATATGCAACTTGGAAGCTGGAGGCCTGGCAAGAATGCCCAAACATGGTTAATTTACTCCTTGAAAGCCCTCCTCTGTAGTCATTATCTACATTTGAGGCCATTCTCAGGTGGTTAATCGGGCAAAGTCTGAGACTGTGTGTGCCTCCTAACCACAGGGCACGGTGGAAAACGCACTGAATTTTGAGTTAGGAGAACTACTTTCTAACTTTGAGGACTCTGTCAAATAAACTCACCAAGCTTCAATTTTCTTATCTACAAAAAATAAAGCCATCTTAATCCCTATCTATCACTCAGGACTGCTCAGAGTATCAGATAGAATCACAGAGATAGAATAAGTACAATTGTAAAGGCCCCAGATAGAAGTATTACGGGCAGGTGCATTGGAGACAGGCATTCTAGTCCCAGCTTTGCAACCAAGTGGTCATGTGATTTTTGTCCTGGTCATCTCGCCTCTCTGGACATTGGTTTCTTCATACGTGAAATGAAAAGAGATCTTGCATCCCTGATCGTTCCCTGCCCCCTTCAGGATGCCCACCTGAGCATGAGATGAGAGTAGCTCCAGGTGAGGCCACCCAGGATAGGGGTCAGAGCTGAATTGTGCAATTAAGCAGATGTTCCTCCTAGCTTCGAACCCAGATCTGGGTTGTAAACAAGCCAGCACTTCCTCCATGCCTCCAAAATATCCTCAACATTGGGGTGGGAATGTAGACAGAGGCAGTTCCCTCATCCCCCTCTGCCCCAACGTGTTTGACCTTGCTCTTGATGCTGTGTAATATCATGAGGGAAATCAACATGCATGGGAATTTAATTACTAGACTCACAGCTGTATAGAAAAGACTTGAGCTTTTCATCAGACTTTAAACTGCCCTCCTCTGTCCTTCTGCCCATCCTAGGCGATCCTGAGCTTGGGCTGGAGATAAAGCTAGGCAAAAACCACCCAGAGGTCATGGGGTCCCACATTTTTATCCAGATGGAGTCACATTTAAAGTAGTTAACAAGGGGGCACCTGGGTGGCTCAGTCATTGGGCGTCTGCCTTTGGATCAGGGCATGATCACCGAACCCCGTATCGGGGTCCCCGCTCCGCGGGAGGCCTGCTTCTCCCTCTCCCACTCCCCCTGCTTGTGTTCCCTCTCTCACTGTGTCTCTCTCTGTCCAATAAATAAATTTAAAAATCTTTAAAAAAATAAATAAAATAAAATAAAATAGTTAACAAGGACAGCCATGAGGAGAAGGGAAAAAATCCCAGAAGCCTAACTGAACTTCTTTTTGTTCTCTTTCTCCCCTCATTACCTTCCCAAATACCAGGATCTATCTGCTCACCCTCCCCACCCCCACCCCCCAGGACTACCCAACTCCTATTCCTCCTCCAGGTTCCAAAGGCCTCCCTCTGCACCCAGCCTAGGTTACAGGCCCTCACACTAAGGTTCCAAGTTCCCCGTGCTCTTTGATGCTTCCTCTCTGGTCATATTAGTTTCATTGAACTTCATTTTCCTCTCAAACCACAAGCAGCAGGAGGCTAACAACAGGCTTATCTTGCTTACGTCTGTGTCCCCAGTGCCCAGCATAATCCTGGCACAGAGTTCAGTGCTCAGTGATACTCACAGAATGCATGTGGATGAATGAAGGGGAGGGATGACCCCCCTTTGCCTTGTGGTAAGGGTTTAGGGCAGTTAAGGCACCAAGGCAGCTGAACGTTAGACCTTTTCTTTTCTTTTTTTTTTTTTTTAAGATTTTATTTATTTATTTGACAGAGAGAGACACAGCGAGAGAGGGAACACAAGCAGGGGGAGTGGGAGAGGGAGAAGCAGGCTCCCCACAGAGCAGGGAGCCCGATGCGGGACTCGATCCCAGGACCCCGGGATCATGACCTGAGCCGAAGGCAGTCGCTCAACCAACTGAGCCACCCAGGCGCCCAACGTTAGACCTTTTCTTACCACCATCTCTCCCCCCCTCACCACTTCTTTCTCCCAAAGTTGGCTTCTCTGAGTCACAACCAAACCTCAGAGCCACTGGAACAGAAAAGGGACCCCCCCCCAACACTTGGGAGTGGTGAACTTTATCCCCCCACACATCACTTTAGCCAAATAACTATTATTCACCTCACCAGCCAGGGTAAGATAGAAATACCCTCCTGCCCCAAAGAAATAACACTTTCTTCTGCTGTTGCCAAAAATTCCTTTAGTTAAGGCAAAGTCTGGAATAATTGATGGGGTTGAAAATCGGATGCATCGAGAACATAGAACAAGTAACTTAGATTCACACTCTAGAATAAATTAAATTCAAAGAGGAGGTTCTGGAAATAGGAGTAACTTACTTTTGCATAGCAGCACTTTCCATTTATTTGCATAGCATTATAACAACCTTATCTATCAAATGTCATCTCTCAGCAACTGGTTCAAGTGGGCCAAAGCGGGCATTATTGACACCCCCATTTCACAGATTTTGAGAATGAAGTCTCAGAAAGGAAGGTTATGTCACTGGCCCAAAGTCACGCAGTTTGTGAGAGCTAGATTCAAACCAGGCTCTCTGACTTTTTCTGCGGCGGCTGATTTCCCTGAGGCCGAGAGAAGAGCTGGTGTTTCAAGTCCCAGGTTGAGTAAGGCAGTGAGAACCAGCACAGACAGGGGAAGACAAAATTGCTCAGGTCCTCAGCCCTCCCTCTGCCAGGCCCTGCTTCAACCCTTCGGCAACCAACACCATCCTCCCCAGGTGCCTAGCAGAGGTGTGGCGCTCATTTGCCTTACTCCCCCACCTCAGGCCCATGATTGGGCCACAGGGAGCGTTACGTTACAGAGTTCCCAAGTCAAATCCTGTTTGCTATACTTTTCTAGAAAAATGTAATGAGGGATTTTGTTTTGAATTTTCAAATGGGGGATTTTGCTTCAAAACCCATGAAGGAGCACAGGTTTTAAGAGGCTGCCCTCAACTTCTGGTTCCCCTGATTACCTAAGGGTCTTGCCTTGATCTCTCTGCAACTCACCTTCTTGAACTTTTACGACAAGAAAGTATTTAGACCTTTCTCACAAAGCCTGTGTAGCAAAAATATAGAAAGGTTTATTATCGTTATGTAGAGACAAGGACAGAATCTCCTGGGAAATTATCTCCTTCTCTATGAATCTAGAATCAGACTCCCCTTTCAGGGTTTGGACTGAAGGGGAGGAGCTAAAGTTGGAGATTCTTTGAAAACCCCTGAAAAATTAAAGATCTTTTTGGCTTTATTCAATGATTCACGATTCAAGCAGCATCCCATCTAGCAGAAAGAAGCTCCAAAGAGCTGCACAAAATAAAGAACATACAGGCAGAAGGGGGCAGGAAGAGGAAATGATTTATAAAAGCAAAGAATGGATTACTTGGTGGCAAGGTCTCCTTTCTTTAGGGGACAGCAGGGGTCTATCAGGCAGATTACCTTACAAGTGCTGACCAGATAATTCCAGATTGACTGGTTTACGAGTCCATTCCTGGGGGAGACTGAAATTATAATGGATATTCAGTCTAAGTTGGGTGGCATGGAGCTTAGCACAAGTGACTCCATTTGGGGCCTGTTGTCTTTTTTTAACAGTACTTACCTCCTTTTCTAAATATAAGTAGGTCTTTGGACCTATCCCCCATCTTGCATTTAATAGATTATAGGCTACTGAGTTCAAAAGAATGGCTGAGGGCAGGGGGTGGAATGATTTCGAATTACTGCTCTAGGGAGACCAAATTTCCCATCCAACTGGCCACAACAAAGGATGCTAGAAAGATAGTGGAGGGTCCTGTCAGCACCAGGTGAATGAGCCTAGCCAAGAACAGTGAGTCCTTCCATTGTAACATACTTTTATGTATGATGCAGTCATTGCTGACCACCTGATGATAGGGATGATAGGGTACAATTGTCTGGAGAGCATCCAGCCACTACCTGCAAGGAACTTGAAGAAAGTGAAGACAGATAAACAAAAATAGCCTAATTTTGTGAATATGGTGTGAAATTAAGCAAGGAAGCCATTAGACTGAAGTGGTTCTAACACTTGGGCGGCTTCTGTGAGCAAACCAAACCCTAAGCCTGTAAATGCTTCAAGTTTAAGAAATCAGAACCTAAGGATAGCCCATCACAAATAGCCAACTAGGCTTTAGGCTGTAGCCAATCAAATAATTACTTTTTTTTTTTGCTTCTGCACCTTCTCTACGTATTTTCCCCAGCTCCTGTCAGAGAAGCATTCCTAACCACTTATGGGTTGGCTCTGCCCAATTTGAATTAATTTTTGCTCAAATAAACTTAAAATTTGTCATATGCCCCCAGTTTATCTTTTAACAGAAAAAGCTGTGCTTTGGGGAAAAAAAAAAAAAAGATCAGTGTGTTTGGGGAAGGTGAACTGGGGAAGACTTTGTGGAAAACAAACCCTTTTGAAGATTTTATTTATTTATTTGAGGGAGAGAGAGAACATTAAGGGAGGGGAGAGGGGAGGGAGAAGCAGGCTCCCCACTGAGCAGGGAGCTTGATGCGGGGCTCCATTCCAGGACCCCAGGATCATGACCTGAGCCAAAGGCAGAGGCTTAACCAATGGAACACCCAGGTGCCTCGAGAACAAACCCTTTTGAGCAGTGGTATCAAGTGTGTGTATTTGAACGTGTGAGGATGTGGAGGAGGGAGAAGACTGCAACTGCTGTGTCTAAGAGGAGCAGGAAGTTATTTTATGCATCTGAGGAAAATGAGGGAAGACTTCAAGGAAGACAGTGGCAGCAAGTAGGGTGTGGGTGCAAATAGGCAGGGTGGTGCCGCAGGAGGAGGCTAGGAAGGCAGGGGCCAAGGTTTGGGGAGAGCAGGACCTGGAATGGAGCACCTCATCTTACTCATGTCAGGACGCTGGTGCGGGGTGATTTGTGGATGCCACACAGCCAGGGAGGCCTGAAGAGTGTCCTTCCATCCCCCATTCCACCAGGACCACAGCACATGCTCCAAACCATCACCTCATGGGGTACCTGTTTCCTGCCATGGGATCTTTCCCAGGGCACTACGGATCCTACTTGTCTCTGCCTGCCATCCCAAAATCCATCCCACTGGAAATTCTATGTGGTGTCATCAGCTGAACTAACACCTGTTATAAAGATCATTCCCACCAGACCCAAAACTGCAAGCACTTATAATGAGGCCCTGTATAAAGGAATACATTTTCTCAGAACCCTTAAACAAATTACATTAAACCCTCCACACCAAATAAATTATTGAAATGGTGATTAGCGTTCGGATCATACCAACAAAACTACTCAGGGGCAAATGCATTCTCATTTGCGGTTTGACACAACGCCAGTGTTACAAAATATCCCAACCACCTAAGCTGAGAGCGAAGTGAAAAATCCTTTCTCTTGCCATGGTTATTTAAACAAGAACTTCAGTGCTAAATTAGCAGTGGATTTTTTTCGTATGAATTTTCTTTGCATTCTAACATTATGTAAATGAAAAATCCAACGAAGTGCAAATTAAGACTATTCTTAATTCTAAAAGGCCTGCTATTCTGTGATCATGACGCCATGGAATACTTCTCTCAGTCTGCCAAGCATGGTGTGTGGTTTCTTCCCCCCCCCTTCCGGCCCTCCCCCACCTGCTTTAGTCGCCTGCCAGCAGGGGGGCACCTACTGTGTCCTCTTCTTCCTGCCCACTAAAGTCGGATCTGACTCTCCACCTCCCTTCCTCCTCGTGATTTCATCTTGGCGGGATCATTTGATCACATAAAGGGAACAAGAGGTTGACATGCGCCTAACCTGCTTCGGGGAACAGTGCGGAGGGACTTAAGACAGTTTGGACACTCAGGAGCCAGCTCAGCTGGGTTTGTATCCCAACTAGATCATGTCGGGCACCTTCTCAAAACCTACTTTTCTTTGCTTGTCAATGAATTGCCTACCTCTGCAGGTTTAAAGGATTGAATGAGATTATACATGTCGAGAGTTGGGCTCCAATCCTGAACATAAGACCTGATCACTCAATGAGACCTATTGTTATTTGTGAAGAGTTCAGGGCAGATGTTGTTGCCAAATGAATTTGCGCAGCATTCAGCAATTGTCAGTTTGTTATTCAGGTTTATATGTGTCCCTTCGACCTCATTCCCAGGTGACACGTTGCTATAAAAGCAAGTCTCAGATCAGGCTCTGTCACATGCACACACATTTCTTAGCAAACACACACAGAGGCGGTCAGGACAGGCCCTACTCTCTGGGCCTCTCTCTCAGACCCAAGGCCCTTGCAGGAACACCAGGACCCCAGGAAAATGCAGCAAGGTTCTGAGGCCGGTTGAGTCTACCAAACTCTTGGGCACATCAGGCAACAGAGTTTCCCGTTCGGGAGAGGGACAGAAGACCAGATGAACACCACCATTGAGCAAAATTCTGGGTTGGAGTTAGCATGCCATTTGTATGCTGGATTCTTCTTATAGCTTGTCCATGCAAGCCCATTCCAGCCAACCACCTTTCCAAAACAGCACTGATTTCACCGGTGGAAAACTATTTCTAATATCCCTTATGCTAATTCATGCATCATAGGATTCGGATTTAAATAAAGACGTTGCAGGTTCATGGGGGGGGGAGCCACCTCTGCAGCCAGCCATGGATCCGTGACCAGGGTGCTTCAAATGGCTGATCACACTTAGAGCATGGATTCCTGATTGGGACCCTTCAAATGTAAACTATATGCCCCCACCGTAGATTAATTTACGTACATGTACATGACACTGTTTATATGAAAGTCTCTAAAAGTCAATTACGACAGTATAGCAACTATGAATAAGGAAAAGCTTCCAGTATCAATGGAACAGGAGAGGAATGTAAACGATTGTGATTTTATAATAAGAAATGCATATTCGGTCTTCATCCTATTTCTGGCACAGAGCTCCTAAAACCTTTGGAATTTCCTGAGTGACAGGAGTCATAAAGGTGTCCTTTATTATTCATAACAAACCCTGTTCAAACACCCAGAGTGTATGTTAATGAGACGAATTTTGGAAAGCCCCTAGGTCAACTAAGGACAGGGCTGGTTGCCAGGGGAACCAACCAAAGTCGGAGAATTGGAACTTTCAGTCCCACCGATTGTGAGGCTGGAGGTTAAATCATCGCCAATGGCTAACGATGTCATCAATTGTGCCTATGGATGAAGCCTCCATAAAAACCCAAAAGGTTGGGGTTCGGGCAGCTTCTAAGCTGGTGAACATGTGGAGATGTGGAAACCCCCGGAGAAAATAGGGAAGCTCCACCCCCCCCATACTTGACCCTGTGCTTTCTCTTCCATCTGGCTGTTCCTGAATTATATCCTTTTGTAATAAACCAGTAACCTAGCAAGTAAAATGTTTCCGTGAATTCTGTGAGCCAATTAGTCAACGGGATTAATTTGTGCAGCCAATTAATCAGACCTGAGGAGGGGTCGTAGGAACCTCCAACCTACAGCCAGTTGGTCAGACGCACGGGTGACAAACTAGACTTGCAGTTTGCATCTGAAGTTGGGGGTTGCGGCCATCTGAACCCTTCACCTGGGGGATCTGATGCTATCTCTCGGTAGATAGTGTCAGAAGTGAATAAACTATTTAACCAGCTGGCATTACAGAATTGCTCCATGTGTGGAAACCCCACATATCTGGTGTCAGAAATAATGGAGGGTATAGCGTGAACAAAACACCTCAAGAGTGTTTTTCTTCCTTCAATGGGTTTGTTCATGCCCATCATTTATTAAAGATACTTCAGCCTTAGACAGTGAAATACTACCTCTTAGTTTGGGCAGCACCCCAGGGCAGTCATTTGCCCCAATCAGGAATTCATGCCTAAGGGGGGTCAGCTAGCATGCTAATCAGCCCCCACCCGGAGGTGGCCATTACAAGTGTTTGGGTTATTCTATCTCAGTCAATACCAGTGATTTTTTTTTTTTTTTTTACTAATTTAGCATAACAAATGTTAAAAATGGATTTTCATTAGTGGTCTATTAATTAGCTTAATGAGTATCAAAAATAGGCTCTCGTTAGTGAATTCAGAAGTATTCAAGACATAGGGCTTGTCACAAATATTTTATAGACACACCTGTCCACCACAGGAACAGGTAAACAGGTGCAGGGATGTACCAAGTCCTTTAGCCACAGAGATGGCAACAGACTCTTGTTCTCTACATCATTGTGTGCGCTTGGGTCTGAGGATTGTTGCCTGTTAGCAACTGTAAGTTTAACTTAATGTTGCTTCTGGGATGTTGTATCTGCAGCTAGTAAAGCACGTTCGAGTCAAGTTTGATAAGATCACCTAAAAAAGAGGTGAGACTTAACCTGCCCTGTTTCTAATAAATGACTAATGAATGTCTGCACGTGTGGCAGAATCTGCCATGTGATTTGCTGTCATTAAAATCTGGCAAAGGAGGTTACTGGCAGTGTTTTAGTTTGCCCAGGGCCGCCTTGACAAAATGCCACAGACAGCGGAGGGTAGGGGGGGGGAGGGGGGGGGGGGGGGCGGCGGTGCGCTGAAACAACAGAAATGTATTTTCTAACAGATCTGGAGACCAGAAGTCCAAGATCAAGGTGCCAGCAGGGTTGGTTTCTTCTGAGGCCTCTCTCCTTGGCTTGCAGATGACTGCCTTCTCGCTGCATCCTCATATGGTCATCCTTCTGCGCATGCCTACCCCTGGGGTTTCTTCCTCTTCTTACAAGGACACCAGTCATAACGGATTAGGGCTCACCCTAAAGGCCTCATTTTAATTTAATTATCTCTTTAAAGACCTTATATCCAAATATGGTTATATTCCCAAGGTACTGGGGGCAGGGACTTTTAACATATAAATTTGCCAGTGGTCCCAGTTCAGCCCATAAGCGAACAACTAACCTGTATGCCTGCTCTAACTTGGCAGCCACCCTTATCTATTAAAAGAAACTGATGATGAGGCATAACCAAATTGACTGAGGTCAATTTTGACACGTGGTTATAGAGTGGTCAGAAAACTAGGGTGAGGTTAGGAGCAGTGAGTCACACAAGGTTCTCAGGATCAGTGCATGAGCATGATAAAATTTCAGCTGCAGGCCACGGAGCATTCTAAGCATTCAAACCCCTGGGCATTCTAAGGCCCAAAATGATGGCCTTAGACAGACAGTTGATTTCTCACATTAGATGGTGTGTCAGCCTTGCTCTGCAAAGCTGTCAGGAGTTCAGGCTCCTTCTCCCTGGTTGCTCTGCCGTCCTCGGGTGCCTCCTCTGTGTGGTTTGCAATGGCTTACAGGCCCATGTTCATTCCAGACAGTGGGAAGGAGAAAGGGCAGAAAGCCAAAATGCACACATCACTTCTGCTCACATCCCCATGGCAAGAACTTGGTCAGATAGCCACAACTACCTGCAAGGGATGCCAGGAGGTAGAGGCACTGGTCTGAGCATCTGTATGCCCACCTACAAATCAGAGGTTCTCTTCTCCTCGGGAAAACCATACTGGGAAATAACCAAGAATCCCTTCCGAAATTAGAGAGAGTAGTACTGGAGAGAGCAGGGCTGAGAATCCACAGCTAATCTTCAGTACTGGTGCTCTGGTTCTAAAAACGTTGAAATACTCGCATATCCACTGGTAAAGAGTCACTACTCTAGGCCCTGAGCACCACCCCCAACCTCCACTGTCCCAGTCACCCTGTCTCTCCCCCAGGACACCATGGACTTCCTCTAGGATCCAGTAAATAAATGATTAATTAATGTCTGGTCCACCAGGGGCCCTCCAGACCCTGATCCTGTCCAATGGCCTGTGTCCCTTCTGATAAGTCACTGCCCTTGTTTTATTGATTTTTAAGTATTTCAAATATAACTGGTGGGAGCAATGTCTAGAAGTAATATTTTATGAAAAAGTTAAAGAACTAGGGATATTTAACCTGAAATGGAGATTTGGCAGGAGAAAGAGCTCAACCGTCATCTTTAAACATTTATAATAGGACACCTGGGTGGCTCAGTTGGTTAAGCAACTGCCTTCGGCTCGGGTCATGATCTCGGGGTCCTGGGATCGAGCCCCGCATCGGGCTCCTTGCTCAGCGGGGAGCCTATTTCTCCCTCTGTCTCTGCCTGCTTGTGCTCTCTGTCAAAAAAAAAAAATCTTGGGGTGCCTGGGTGGCTCAGTCGGTTGAGCGACTGCCTTCGGCTCAGGTCATGATCCTGGAGTCCCGGGATCGAGTCCCGCATCGGGCTCCCTGCTCAGCAGGGGGTCTGCTTCTCCCTCTGACCCTCCCCCCTCTCATGCTCTCTCTATCTCATTCTCTCTCTCAAATAATAAATAAATAAAATCTTTAAAAAAAAAAATCTTTGCAAAAATAAATTAAAATAAACATTTATAATAATAATAATCATCACTACCTTTAAATTTTCTTTAAAGTGTCAATTAGGAGCCAAGACCTGAATTGGGCTCAGTGCTTTATACATACTCTCAGATTCTCAAAGCAATCCTGTAGAGTGGAAATTATTTTCCCTTCACTGATAAAGGCACTGAAGATCATAGACATAGAGTTATTTGTAGAAGACATAAAACCAGAGTCAAGGGGCACCTGGGTGGCTCAGTCAATTAAGCGTCTTGTCTTTGGCTCAGGTCATGATCTCAGGGTCCTGGGATGGAGTCCCACATCGGGCTCCTTGCTTAGCGGGGAGTCTGCTTCTCCCTCTCCCTCTGCCTCTCCCCCTGCTGGTGCTCCTTCTCTCTCTCTCATGCTCTCTTTCTCAAATAAATAAATAAAAATCCTAAAAAAAAAAAAACAAAAAACAAAAAAACCCAAAAAACAGAGTCAACATTCAAACCCCTGGATGTCTGGTTCCGAAGTGGGAAGCTTTCTCTCCAGTGTCATGCTGCCCACTCTGTGCAACAGGAAGCAGACATATTCACATGCCCTTTATAGAGCAAGACTGAGACATTACAGGAGAGCCAAGAAAGTTAAGTTCAAATTTAAAAAGAACTTCTAACCATCAAGCTATTCAAAAATGAAATGTATTGATGAGCTGATAGTAAATTTTATGAAGAAACATAAAGGACCTAGAATAGCCAAAGCAATCTTGAAAAAGAACAAATTTGAAGGACTTATACCACATGATTTCAAGACTTACTGTACAGCTCTAGTAATTAAGACAGTGTGGTATTCGCATAAATAAACAGATTGGAAAAAACAGAGAATCAAGAAATAGGATCACACATACAAAGTCAAATGCCTTTTGATAAAGGCATCAGTGAAATTCAGTGGAGAAAAGGAAGTCATCTTTTAAGTGTACTTGTATAATTGATATTTATATGGAATCAATGAACCTCAGCCCCCACTTCACATCATATACAAAGATTAATTTGAGATGGATCATAAACCTAAATGTAAAGGCCAAACCATAAACTGTCTAGAAGGAAACACCGGAGAATATATTTGCAAAATTGGCATGGACAAAGATTTCTTTGGATACAAAAAAATACGTAACAATAAAAGAAAAAATGATTTAATGTATTTTATTAAAATTAAACTTTCTGATTATCAAAATACATTGTTAGTAAAAATGAATAGGCAAGCCACAGACTGGGAGAAATATACATCTCTGACACAGGACTCAAAAGCAGAATAAAGAACTCCTACAAATCTATACTAAAAAGATGAACAGTATTTTTATTTATTTTTATTTTTTACAAACAATATATATTTTTATTTAAATTCAATTAATTAACATATAGTGTATTATTGGTTTCAGAGGTAGAGTTCAGTGATTCATCAGTCTTATATAACATCCAGTGCTCATTACATCACATGCCCTCCTTAATGCCCATCACCCAGATATCCCATCCCCCCACCCCTTGCCCCTCCAGCAATCCTCAGTTTGTTTCCTAAGATTAAGAGTCTCTTATGATTTGTCTCCCTTTCTGATTTCGTCTTGTACAAACAATATTTTTAAATGGGCAAAGGACTTGGAGAGACACTTCATAAAAGAGAATGCATGGCCAATAAGCACATAAAAAAGGTGCTCAGCCTTGTTGGTCAACAGGGAAATGCAAATTAAAAACACAATGGGATAGCACTACACACCCATTAGTAAGGTTAAAATTTTTCAGTTCTAACAACACCAAATGTTGGAGAGACTATAGGGCAACTGGATTTCTTCTACATTGCTAGTAAAAGTATAAAATGGCACAGCTAATTTGGAAAACTGGCATTTTCTTATAAAGAGTCACCTATTTTCTGATCCAGGAATTCCAAAACAAATGAAATCTTACGTCTACAAAAATAATAGAGGAATGTTCATTGTGACTTTCTAATAGCCAGAATTTGGAAACAATGCCAGTGTTCATCCATAGGAGAATGAATACATAAATGGAGGTAAATCCATACAGTGGGATATTGCCCAGCAACAAAAAGGAACAGACTATTAATACATACAGCAACATAGATGAATCTCAAAAATATTATGTGAAAAAAGCCACCAGAGTACACCCACTGAATAATTCCATTTACGTGAAGTCCAGGAATAGGCAAAATGAATCTGTGGGAATAGAAATCAGAATTGTGTCTTCCTGCGGGAGGAGGGAGACAGGATGATTAAGTGGAAAGGATCCTGGGGAAATTTTCTGTGTGATGGCAATTTTCTGCAGTTTGATTAGGCCATTGGATACACAAGGTATATTTGTCAAAAAGCATCAAACTGTACAATAAGATCTCTGCATTTTACTGTATGTAATTATACTTCAATTAAAAAATAAATTTAAATAAATAAAAGGATCAAATTAGTTGCCTCTCCCAATATTGTGCTCCTTGGCATTGGAAGTATCCAAGCTACATTAAATGCTTGTCAGAAATATTGTGAACGGTTCAGATTTGAGAGTTCAGATTAAGTCATTAACAAAACATAAAAGATTTGAAGACCCTGATGTACATGATATTGAATTAATCGGATATTTCAGAAAAGACAGTATCTGTCTCCATCTGCCACTTTAGGGCACTCAACAAGAGTCAGGAAATTTATGTTACTAAACACTTGAAAACATCTTTAAATGTTTGTGTGACGTGTTCTTTTCTGAAATTCTTCCCATATCTGGCCTTATCTCTACTTCCCTCCTGACACCCAAGCCTTCAGCCATTCTATGTTCCTGTATCTTAGAACATGCAGTGTTTGCACATTTCCTTTGTTAAACAACCTCTCCTCCTCCACTTCTCATCAACTTCTGCCCGGTCTCTGAAGATTCTTCACGGGAGTCAATGCACCAGTAAAACTTCACTACAAATGCTACTCCCTGCCCTTTGAGTCCTATGCATGTTTTAAGGCTTGCCTGCAGCATAGCATTTACCCTAGGCTAGAGGTTGCCAAGGTTCCTTCCAGCTCAAAGATTCTAGCTCTTTGGACACGTGGTTCCAGATTTGAAGAGTGAAGAGAAACGGTAGCCATCAGCAATAACATCTTCATCAGGCTCTACAGGAGGGGGACTGAATGAAAGAATGGGACCTGGGGAGATCTGCAGTTGATCCTTGAACAACATGGGGTTTCAGGGTGCCGACACCCCGTGCAGCCAAAAATCCACATATTACTTTTGACTCCCCCAAAACTTAACTACTAATAGCCTACTGTTGACCGATAATAACATGACAATAGATTAGCACATAATTTGTATATGTATTCAATACTGTGTTCTCACAGTAAAGCAAGCTAGAGAAAAGAAAATGTTGTTAAGACATTCATAAGGAAAATACATGTACAGCACTGTATGGTATTAAAAAAAAAAAAAACCCACGCGTAAAAGGACATGTGCTATTCAAACCCATGTTGTTCAAGAGACAACTGTATGTTGCTTCAAATCAGGTCAGAAGCTACAATGTCAGCTGATTAGTAAGAGGCAGCTGAGACTTGCAGCTTTGGGGCTGGGTAGGAAGGGACTAAGCTCTGCGGCTGCATGAGAACAGATCTGTGTGTGTGCACTGGACATGAGGGTTTGGAAGGAAAGGATTTAAAAAAAAAAAAAACTAGGCTAAATACAGAAGCTAATATTTATGGAGTACTTTCTCTGGTGCCAGAGACTCTATACTAAACACCATGTATCCATTAATCTTATTTAATCCTCATTTTAACTCTCTGCAGAAAGATTAAGTGGTGTGCCCAAGATTTTGCCACTAGTAAGTGATAGAACCAGGTCTCATTTCCGGTTCTGTTTGACTCCGAAGTCCATACTCTTGATCACTGGGCTCTACTGTGCCCCGGAAAGGAATTGCCCGTATCATTTTACGCTGTCTCTTGGTTCTAAGAACCTCAACCAGCCCAAACTGACAACTTCCTTTCCCATGATTTTTTAGGTTATCTGAGAAGAAGCATCAACAGCATTCCCCAGTAACCTGGTCCAGGGTCTCTAATGTCTTTAGCCAGGATACTCTTCTCTGTATTTAATCTGAGACCTCCCTTCTCTTGTTTTATCATTAATAGATGAGCTTAGGGCTCCATTTATACTTAAAATTTCAGTGGAAGGAGGAAGATGCAGAAACTACTGCAGTTTAAATATTCTGGGACATCTAGGGGCACCTGGGTGGCTCACTCTGTTAAGTGACAGACTCTCAGTTTCAGCTCAGGTCATGATCTCAGGGTCCTGGGATCGAGGCCCCCTTCTCCCCTGTGCTCCATGCTCTTGCAGAGTCCGCTTGAGATTCTTCCCCCCTCCCTCTTCCTTGCCCTCTGCCCCTCCTCCCACTCGTGTGCTCACGCATGTGCGTTTTCTCTCTCTCAAATAAATAAATAAAATCTTTAAATATTCTGGGGCATCTGAATCTTGTCAAGTTTCCATCGCAGTGTGGTCTAGAACCATATAAAGGAGACTGATGAAAGGACACGATGAGTCAAAAAGAAAATGTGCATTAAGGAGATTGGGAAACGGGTTCATTCTCATTAAGGTATAAGTGCAGTGGACCACAGGGTATCTTGTTGCATGAAGCTATAGTCTTGCCAAGGAAAATGGAAGGAACTAAGCTACGGGACGTGGGAATCATAGCAATGTTATGCTGAAGTTTTGCAATAGTCTTCTTCCCTTGGTCACTTCGTCTAAATAAACTAAAACCATGCCAAATATATTCAGCACCTGCTGGGAACTCATTTCTTCATCTTCTCTTCTTCCTTCTCTGTAGTGCATGTCATTGTATTACGGGGAAATCCTTGCTTTCAAAAACAGTGCTGTGAGAACCCAGAATACAGGTCCTCCTTGCTCAAGAGCCTGACCTCAGTCCTCAGAGCTGCAACCCAAAATGACTCAGACCAGTGAGTGGGTGAGTGGGAGGTTTTAAAGCTACACTCCAAGAGCTAGTACCAGGCAGAGCACACAATGAGAACTACATCACTAACTTAGCAACAGTTTGTCAGTTTTTTCTTTTAATCTCCCCAGTTTCTTCAACCAGATGTAAGAAATGAGACTCAGAACAAGTACATTTTTATAGAGACAAGAGCAGAGAGAAACAACCAACGCATAGAGTATTAACCAAGACAAGGCTGAGGAAAACATAGGGGTACATCCGGCGGTCAAGGTGAGCGGGACCAGAACACCTAAGCGAACGACAAAAGGATGAACCATTTGTGTGCAACACCCGCCCCAAGTGATTTCTTTTTTTTTAATTTTATTTTATTATGTTATGTTAATCCCCATACATTACATCATTAGTTTTTGATGGAGTGTTCCATGGTTCATTGTTTGTGCATAATGCCCAGTGCTCCTTGCAGAACGTGCCCTCCTCAATACCCATCACCAGGCTAACCCATCCTCCCACCCCCCTCCCCTCTAGAACCCTCAGTTTGTTTTTCAGAGTCCATCGTCTCTCATGGTTCGTCTACCCCTCCGATTTCCCCCCTTCATCCTTCCCCTCCTGCTATCTTCTTTTTTTCTTTAATTTTTTATTGTTATGTTAATCCCCATACATTACATCATTAGTTTTAGATGGAGTGCTCCATGATTCATTGTTTGTGCATAACACTCAGTGCTCCATGCAGAACGTGCCCTCCTCAATACCCACCACCAGGCTAACCCATCCTCCCACCCCCCTCCCCTCTAGAACCCTCAGTTTGTTTTTCAGAGTCCATCGTCTCTCATGGTTCAACTCCCCCTCCGATTTCCCCCCCTTCATTTTTCCCTTCCTGCTATCTTCTTTTTTTTTTTTAACATATAATGTAGTATTTGTTTCAGAGGTACAGGTCTGTGATTCAACAGTCTTACGCAATTCACAGCGCTCACCATAGCACATACCTTCCCCAGTGTCTATCACCCAGCCACCCCATCCCTCCCACCCCCCACCACTCCAGCAACCCTCAGTTTG
>NC_058413.1:93812226-93814872 GCF_002201575.2 Neomonachus schauinslandi
TTTTTTTTTTTAACATATAATGTAGTATTTGTTTCAGAGGTACAGGTCTGTGATTCAACAGTCTTACGCAATTCACAGCGCTCACCATAGCACATACCCTTCCCAATTCTATCACCCAACCACCCCATCCCTCCCACCCCCCACCACTCCAGCAACCCTCAGTTTGTTTCCTGAGATTAAGAATTCCTCATATCGGGGCGCCTGGGTGGCTCAGTCGGTTAAGCATCTGCCTTCGGCTCAGGTCATGATACCAGGGTCCTGGGATCAAGCCCCGCATCGGGCTCCCTGCTCGGCAGGAAGCTGCTTCTCCCTCTCCCACTCCCCCCTGCTTGTGCTCCCTCTCTTGCTGTGTCTCTCTCTGTTAAAAAAAAAAAAAAAAAGAATTCCTCATATCAGTGAGGTCATATGATACATGTCTTTCTCTGATTGACTTATTTCGCTTAGCATAATACCTTCTAGTTCCATCCACGTCATTGCAAATGGCAAGATTTTGGGGTTTTTTTGATGGCTGCATAATAATCCATTGTATATATATACCACATCTTTATCCATTCATCTTTTGATGGACATCTTGGCTCTTTCCATAGTTTGGTTATTGTGGACATTGCTGCTATAAACATTGGGGTGCACATACCCCTTCAGATCACTACATTTTTATCGTTGGGGTAAATACCCAGTAGTGCAATTGCTGGGTCCTAGGGTAGCTCTATTTTCAACTTTTTGAGGAAGCTCCATACTGTTTTCTAGAGTGGCTGCACCAGCTTGCATTCTCACCAACAGTGTAGGAGGGTTCCCCTTTCTCTGCTTCCTCACCTACATTTGTTATTTCCTGACTTGTTAATTTTAGCCATTCTGACCGGTGTGAGGTGGTATCTCATTGAGGTTTTGATTTGGATTTCCCTGATGCCGAGTGATGTTGAGCACTTTTCATGTGTCTGTTGGCCGTTTGGAGGTCTTCTTTGGAAAAATGTCTGTTCATGTCTTCTGCCCATTTCTTGATTGGATTATTTGTTCTTTGGGTGTTGAGTTTGATAAGTTCTTTATAGATTTTGGATACTAGCCCTTTCTAAGGAAGGAGAAAGAAAGGAAACTGAACCAGGCCAACATGTTGACACTTTGTCTCACCTGACAGCTTAAATAAACACACCAGTTCTAGCCTCTCCTCTTGTTGCCAATGCAACACACACATGCACTTTGCACAAGTCTAGAAACAGAAGCCAGAGTTTCTGGCCATTGCTTAAACTTGTAACCTTTCCAAGCTTGGCCCAGGGCAGGTATCTATTGAGCAGATAGGATGGTGAAATTTCCCAAGGAAGCCCCTAGCTAGAACAACAAACAGGGCCACCCTAGAGGTTGGTTCCAGGTATAAATTCCCTGCTAGCATTGAGCTGCGGGCGGGGGTGGGGGAGCCCCAGCACTCTGCACTGCTCTGGGAAGGCTGGGTAAGGAAGAGCACAAAGGGGACCAAAGCTGTAGGCGGGTCCAACTTGGGCCAGAGGCCTTTTGGGATTTAAAGGACCGGAAGAGGGATAGAAAGGATTATAATAGTGAGACCGACCGATTACTTAGACTGGTTCAGGGATCTACACTTGGGCAGGCTTGGAAATTCGGCTTTATCAAAGAACATGTACTGATTTGGGCCATTATCAATCTCCTGGATGTTGTCCATTTGCCTTTCAGTCTCCACCCCTTCTTACCCTGTTCTGCACTCCCGCAGGCTGGCAGTGTGAACCAATTCCACAGAATCCTCGATCCTCTGGCTTTGGGTTGACTTTGACCAATTGGAGGTCCTGGCAGGAGATCACTGTATAGCAAAGAAAGGCAGTCAAGGAGGCTATTTCTCCAGTGTCCCACCTTCCAGGTGGCTGTGGGTTAGCCATGTTGCTCTGCTGAAGGCCCAGCTTGTTTGGGCCACGCTCCTCCCTACAGCGCCCCTCCCTGGGTTCCAGAAACTGTTTTTTCTTGTCCCTTCAAGAGGACAAGAGGAGGCCTAAGAGTTTCCTCCTATTATTAATGCAGAACACTGCCCTCCCTATTCCTTGCAGATTTTCCACACCTCGTAAATCGCCGCATATCAAACTCTCCTTAAAATATCTCATCTCATGTGCGACTCAGAACACTTGTGAGATTCAATCAACCTGACATTCAATCAACATCCGTCAACTGACAGCATGGAAATTAAGATGAGAATAACTGTCCCTGAGGTAAGTTTATATGCTCCTTATGATTTTATCCTCTAACTTCATTAGTTTGGATGGTTGCAAAGACAAATTTCAAAAGCTCTTAATTTTATCCTGTGTGTGTTGCCTCAAATTTGAATAAGCTGCCTTCAGATAGATGGTTGTACTGGGTAATAATCTTGTTAAGTATTCGCTTGCTTTTTTTTTTTACTCAATTGTGTGAGAATATAAAACTAAACTGTATTAGAACAGTAAGATATTGGGGCACCTGGGTGGCTCAGTTGTTAGGCGTTTGACTTCGGCTTGGGTCATAATCCTGGGGTCCTGGGATTGAGCCCCGCTTCAGGCTCCCTGCTCAGTGGGGAGCCTGCTTCTCCCTCTCCCTCTTCTCCCTCTTCTCAGTGTTCTGCTCCTCCCCCCACTTGTGTGCACATGCTCTCTTTCTCTCTCTCTCTCTCTCCAATAA